>NC_051211.1:26008336-26238336 GCF_015220715.1 Pygocentrus nattereri
TGGGCGTCGGGAATGGTCTTCTCCAACTTTCCCATCAACCAGGACCCTCTTGGAGCCCTTTCATCCACGATGAGTACGACATCCCCCTCTTTCACGTTTCTTTTCTTTTCCAGCCACTTCTGCCGTTCTTGTAGGAGGGGCAAGTATTCTCTAGACCATCGCTTCCAAAAGATGTCGGAGATATACTGCACCTGCCTCCATCTTCGTCTACAGTATAGATCCTCTTTCTGAAATATGCCCGGAGGGAGTGCTGGCTTACCCTTGAGCAGAAGAAGATGATACGGCGTCAGTGGCTCGAGGTCGTCGACATCATCTGATGACTTGGTAAGTGGTCTGCTGTTGATCACTGCTTCCACTTCACACATTACAGTGTACAGACATTCGTCGTCAAGTGACTGGAGCTTCAGGACACTGTTAAGTACTTTGCACACTGTTCTTATTTGGCGCTCCCAGATCCCGCCGTGGTGCGACCCAGCAGGTGGGTTGAAGATCCAGGTAACTCCCTTCTGCAGCAGAGCTTCAGAGATCTGGAATTGATTCCATTCCTTCATTGCTTTGCGAAGCTCATGTTCTGTAGCTACTAGGTTAGTACCGTTATCGGATCTCATAACTTTCACTTGTCCTCGTCTTGCTATGAAACGCCTTACTGCGTTTATACAAGAATCTGTGTCCAGTGAATGTGCAATTTCAATGTGGATGGCTCTGACTGTAAGGCAAGTAAATAAGACTCTGTAGCGTTTAACTCGTGCTCGTCCACGCTTGGCTTCAAAGGGGCCGAAATAGTCTACGCCGACGTTGGTGAACGGTGGGTGGTCTGGCTGAAGACGGTCTGGTGGTAGATTCGCCATCTTCTGTTCACCAACAGCAGCTTGACTCTTTCGGCATTTCACGCACCTTGAAAGCACACTTCTCACTGCTGCATTCCCTTTGCATATCCAGACCCTTTGTCTCAGCCGAGCGAGGGTGTGGTTCCTCCCTCCATGTCCGATCTCCTCATGCGTGTTCCTTATGATGAGAGTTGTGACATGATGGTTCTTGGCTAGAATAGCCGGATGCCTTTTGTGTTCCGGCAAGGCTGCATGGTGCAGTCTTCCACCAACCCGGAAGACACCGTCTTGGAGGAAAGGATCCAATTTCACAATGAAACTGCTTCTCCTGATCTTATCACCCTTCTGCAGTGCACAAAGCCTGAGCCAGCTGGAGTAATGATGAATCAGCTTGAAGAGAGGATCTGTGCTTGGATTGCTGGCATTGATGATGTTCACAGTGATCTTGCGCTTCACCTCAGCATCGTCATCACTTATCTCTCTTGAGAACTCTGATAAGACTGGCCAGTGAGACTCATCCTTGGCAAGGAAGTCAGGTCCTTCAATCCAATGCTGACACTTCATGAAGTACTCTGCCTTCATTCCTCGTGATGCATGGTCAGCTGGGTTAGAAGACGTGCTGACATATCTCCACTGTGTTGGCCTTGTGTTCTCTCTGATTGTTGACACTCTATTTGCCACAAAGGTTTTAAAGCGTGCGCCGTCATTATCAATATATCGGAGGACAGTGGTGCTATCAGTCCATAGCACAGAGTCTTTGAGGTCCATCCGAAGTTCTCGCTTCATAAACTTGTCCATTTTCACCGCAATGGTAGCTGCTGTCAGCTCGAGACGTGGCACGGTGACTGGCTTGAGCGGCGTCACTCTGGATTTTCCCAGAAGAAATGAGCAATGGACTTGACCGTGGCTGTTCTTGATGCGAATGTAGCTGACAATGCCGTAGCCCTTCTCACTTGCATCAGAGAAATGGTGCAGCTGTGCTGACACTACAGGACCAAATCCCTCAGGTTTGATGCACCTCTTGACAGAGAAGCTGGTGAACTGGCTCAAGTCAGACAGCCAGGCACACCATCTGTTTGCTAAGTCTTCAGGAATCTCATCATCCCAGGTAAGTTTCATTCGACAGAGATTCTGCAAAATGGTCTTGGCAAGAAGAATGAACGGCGACAGGAAACCAAGGGGGTCGTAAATTGAACTTACAATTGATAGGATACCCCTTCTGGTGACAGGCATGTTCTTCACAAAGATGCGGAACTTAAAGGAATCTGATTCTATGCACCAGTCTACTCCTAGTGCCCTCTCCATGGGTAACTTATCCCTGTCCAGATCTAGATTCTTGATCTCCTTTGCACGCTCATTTTTGGGAAGTGATGAGTTCACGGCTGTTACTAGACCATTTAGCCAAATGGAATCCTCCGCTTGCACAGAGTGTAATGAGGTCTTTGGTCAAGGAAGTAGCTTTCGTCTTGTCAGATGCTGAGACAAGACAGTCGTCTACGTAAAAGTGCTCGAGAACTGTAGTTACTGCCTCCGGTGATGACCTATCTTTCCCATCCTCTGCAGTCCACCGCAAAGCGTAGTTGGCACAGCTCGGGCTAGACTTGGCCCCGAACAAGTGAACAACCTTCTTGTACTCACGCAGAGGCTGGTTCAGATCTCCTTCTGGCCACCAGAGGAATCGCAAAAGATTGGAATCTTCATCAGGGACTCTCATCTGATGGTACATTGCCTCAATGTCAGAGATGAGTGCAATGTGGTCATGGCGTAACCTTGTCAGGACTCCAACCAGACTATTCGTGAGGTCCGGCCCCTGTAACAGCTCCTCGTTCAGCGACTTCCCTTGGAATGAAGAGGCGCAATCAAAAACAACCCGCAACTTCCCCTTCTGCGGATGGATCACGCCATGATGGGGAATATACCATACTCGGCCATCGTTGCGGTTGAGCTCGTTAGCAGGGACTTCCACTGCATAGCCCTTGCTCAGCAAGTCTGACACAAAGGCTGTGTAGTCGTCGTGGAAGCTGGAATTCTTAGTGAGTTTCCTTTACAGGCTTGATGCTCGTTGTTCAGCAACACACTTGTTGTTTGGCATCACAACGTCTTTGTTCCTAAGAGGCATACCTATGCAGTAGTGTCTTGATTGATACTAGTATTGATTTTCTTAGTTGTCTCAGTCACACACCGCATGAATTGGATGTCTTCTCGCGACATTTCAGACTTCTCTTCGCAGGCTTGCTCTGGAAAGTCATGATTGTACTGCCGCAACAGCATGCTGTCAACACTGCTGACTGACACTCTGTTGACCGAAACACCATGGCTGAAGTGACTTGGCTTGTGGTCATTGTCTTTCTTCAGAGGGCCATTTACTACCCAGCCAAGGGTTGTCTTTATGGCATAAGGCCCGTCGTCTTGACTGTGGATTATCTTCCACGGCTCCATTGCAGAGTGAGCGTTCATTCCAATGAGCATCTCCACATCTGCGTCAATCTGTGGTAGCCGCACTTTGTTACGCAGATACGGCCAACTTTCCAGGTCTTTCTCTGCAGGAACATTCTCCCTTGTTACAGGTATATCCGTGTGGGTGTACACATCTGGCAGGCTGATGTACTTGCTCTCTGTCAGACCGCACACCTCTAGATCAGAAAGCACGAAGCAGGACACAGGCTTCTCCTGGCTCATGGTACGGAGTAGCACTTGAGTCCTCTTACCGATGACACCAAGTCGTCTCATCAATCTTTCAGAGCAAAACGTTGCTGAACTTCCTGAGTCCATGAATGCATATGTTTCTATGGTGTTGTTGCTCTTCTTGGATTTGATGCGTACCGGCACGATGGAAAGGATACAGTCACTGCCTCCGGCCCCGGTGACTGCTGAGAGTTCACTCTTGGATGACACTTGTTCTCGTGGAGTTGAGCGTTCACTGGAAAAGCCTTCACTTGACTTCTCAGGCCTGGCAATTGCTTGGTTGCCGTCTTCCTCTCTTTTCGTGTGAGTTGGGTGTTTCTTGCTGCAAATTTCACACGTGGCTTTCTTTTTGCAATCCTTTCCCATGTGCCCTTGAGTTAGACACCCGAAACAAAGACCTTTCCCTTTAAGGAACTCGATTCTTTCTTTGTTCGGCAGACCTCTAATTTTGTTGCATGCACTCAGAGTGTGCCCCTTGTTGCAGTACAGACATGGCTCTTGAAATGCGTTGCTTGTCTGCTTAGTCTTTCTTGATTCAGAAGAGTCATCGGCTGGCGTTACACTTGTAGCAAGGCCAGTGGTTCTTTTCAGTCGACCCATTGCAGATTTAGCGCTGGACTTACACTTTTCTTTGGCATCAGGAGGGTCTTTGACGTCACCGAACAGTGGATCTGAAGCTATCTTGGCTTGTCTGTTAATGTACCCTACAAGATCAGCGAAGTCTGCTCTTCTTCCTTCTTTCTCTTGGATGTCGAAAGCTACGACTCTCCATCTTTCGCGAAGCCTGAAGGGCAACTTATGTACAATGATGCGAAGGTTGCTCGGGCTGTTCATCTCCTCTAGGTACTCCAAGTCGTTTACAACATTGTTGCACCCAGTGAGAAAGATAGAGAAGCTGTGAAGTGACTTAGCATCTTCTGCTTTGATTTGAGGCCATTTGACAGTCTTCTCAACGTAGGCTGCAGCTATTCTCTGTTCATTGCCATAGTGATAAGTCAAGAGCTTTCTTGCCTCCTTGTAGCCTTGCTGTGCGCTCATGTGTTGGCAACTTCTCACCAATTCTCTTGGCTCACCTGTGGTGAATTGTTCTAAATAATACAAACGATCTGCATCATTGTCTGTCCGACTGTGAATGATGTGCTCGAACGCCCTCAGGAATGGCAGGAACTCAAAAGGATCGCCACTGAATTCAGGGATTTTTCGTTGAGGTAGGTTGGCTAGTCTTTGTTGTGTGACTAACATCTCAGTGATATCCTTCTGTTTCAATATTACTTCACTGAGTTCGACTTGCTTTGCACCAGGACGTGTGCCTGCAACATCTTCGTTTTCATTCTTCACATGCACATAAGGCATGTGCCTAGCTGGAACATGAAACGTAGTGTTATCTGGGATAACTCGAGGATAGCTAGTTGGTTTAACATCTGGACGTGGCATGGTTGTAGCTGCACGCATGTTCTTATTGAGGTATGAATTCATCCCATCTTCCATGTTCTCATACTCTTCCAGAACTCGTAGCTTTGCTGTGGACTCTGCGAGAGCAGTCTCAAAATCTAGCTTCTCCATTTGAGTCTTCATCTGAATTTTCTGGAATTTCAACTGTGCTTCTATTTGAGCCTCTTCCAACTGCAGTGCCTCTTTCTTTTCAAGTGCGGCAGCACGTGCGAGTAAAGCTGCTCGGTGAGCTTCCTCTTTCCTACGCATAGATGAAGCATAAGATGACGCATTGGATCCCTTTGAGCGTTTACTGCATACACTTTGTGCTGGGACTGAAGCATACTCCTGTTGCACCATGGAAACACTGTCATCTGGATGCATGTCTTCGGCAGCAAGCCCTTCAACAGCAAGCTCACCCTGCTGTGTCATTACGCCATACTTAGGAGCCTCATATTCAGTGGCTGCCTGTTCATGAGCGACCTTGGCTTGCTGTTTTACTTCTATTATCCACTGCTCCAATGTGACCAAAAGGTTCTCATACTTGGTGAGATTAGGCTCACTCCAATACTGCTGGTCAGCTTTTCTTTCTTCTTCTGACAGCAGCTCACTAACAGTATTATTCACTTCAATAAACTCATTCAGTAATTTTGAGTATTCTCTCAGATAATCCTTCTCTACTAAAGGTGCATTGGAATCATTTGTCATAAGATTTTCAATTTCCTCTGCTTTGGAGACAAGGCGTGCAACAAAGCACCAATACTGCTGTTCTACACTGAACACACAGACATGTGGCATTCAGTTGTCTGTAAAAAGTACAGAAATATAACTAAGTGTGTAATCTGCAAAGGTCGACAGATTTGTATCTTTGAGGCTTATGAAAAAGTGGGTAGCAGGAGGGCTCGACGGTCAGTCGTCCTTCAGTGTCCGTCCGGACATGTGGGCTATTGTATACTCGGAAAAAAAAAGCAGGGAGAGGGAATTAGTTTTATTCTGTCTGTTTGTACGTAAAACAGGGGATGTAAACATGTACAGAGTCTGGCTAATGACTCCGGCAGATCTGACTATGACAGCTTAGCTAAAAGGAGAGAACCAGAAGGACACAGACACTAAAGCACTCTGAAACAGTTTGGCATCCCTCCGCTCCACCGTCCACAAACCTGAGTGACCGCGTGCGAGCAGCGGGACGACAGCACCAGTGTCTCAGTTTACTATAATTCCCTGTGTCCATGGACCCCTGGATCTGCTGCCTTTATCTAAGGTGAACATTACCTACCAAAAGCTAAATGGAACAAGTGAGTTTTCAGCCTAACTTTAAAGATTGAGACTGTTGAAAAAGATTGAGCTCAGCCAAACTAAACACCAGCTGAAGGTAACAGTGCAGGAGCTGAGGAGAAACATAGATAGCATTCTTCAGGACAAGGACTCACTAAGAAGAGAGCTAGCAGAGTGCAAGGAAAATGCTAAAAGAGAACTTGCAGACCTGAAAGAGGATCTAAAAAGAGAGTTGGTAAGCCTGAGACAAGAGATACACCACAGAGACAACATCATAGAGATCCTCAAAGCACAGCTACAGCCTTAGACTGCCCTCCAGAACACTGCCCACACTGAGTATGCCCAACCTTCTCCAAGCCCAACAGAGCCTGCTCCTGGCAACACTAAACCAGCAGATATCCACATGACACCCCTCACACAAAGAGACCATGCTGCAACAGTCTCAGTCACACCCACAGCCCTCTACAAACAGAAAAAGAATCAACAA
Source organism: Pygocentrus nattereri (assembly GCF_015220715.1). Taxonomy (NCBI): domain Eukaryota; kingdom Metazoa; phylum Chordata; class Actinopteri; order Characiformes; family Serrasalmidae; genus Pygocentrus; species Pygocentrus nattereri. The sequence continues at coordinate 26,015,042 of NC_051211.1, forward strand.
ACAGACAAAACTCCCATCACTCAAACCTAGGACTCACAGACCAGCAAGACAGGTGCACTGCAGAGAGACACTGATGTTGCAATCCTCATTGATTCAAATGGAAGATTCCTACAAGAAAAGAAGCTCTTCCCAAATCCCAGAGCAGTCCGCCAACTCTGAAGATATGGTGCCCAAGAACAAAAGCCTGTATCATCATCCACACAGGCACAAATGACCTTAGAGCAGAGCAGGAGAGAGTTGGCGGACTGGTCTGCAGAGTAGCTCAGAGGGCTGCAGAGACTTTTCCCAGTGCCAAAATCATAGTCTCCACCATCCTGCCCCGAAAGGACTTCCATCCCGCCACCATTCAGAGAGTTAATGCAGATATCTCCAGAGGATGTGCCCTCCTCCCCAATGTACACCTGGCTCACCATTCCAGCATAACCCCTCATCATTTCTACAACCATGTGCACTTAAACAGCCCACCAGAGGCCCACCAGCATGCAAACTCCCCAAAGATCCCAGCCAGGACAGCAACCATGCCAGCACAACCTGCCTCAATCAGTTCAGCGCACCCCACCCGTCAGACCTGCACAATGCACCCCACAACCCAGAGCAGAACTTCATTACCCAGCAAGGTCACCAGCACATCAGAACGAGCCAGACAGCAGAGGTGTTGACCCGATTACTCGGAACTCGGGAACACAGCCCACAGCAGCACCGCAGCTATGCTAATGCCCTCAGAGGAGCACCTGCCACTCAAGACATGGGTGAGATCAAGCAATTATCTGCACTAGACTCATAAAAACTGCACAGGAGCTCCAGGAGGACAAAAATTACATTCTGCATTCTGTATTAAAACTGGCAAATGTTGTATAAGAAAAAATATTTAGATTCATAGGATATTAGTTGTTTTTCACAGTTCATCTCATTTTAAATAGAAAAGAATTAAATAAAAAATAGCCTCACTTTCAGTTAGTTTGTGGAATATCCAAGGCTTGAGCTCATCAGCCTTTGGCTTGAAAAACCTAAATTATTATAGAGCAGTATGTAAAAACCTGTGGAATGTGTGTTGCTAGGAAAACCCCTCCTCAGCGTGCACCACGTTTAAACCAGATCACCAGTTGTGGCCCACTGGATCTGGTTTGTATTGACTTTTTGACCATGGAGCCTGATAGCAAAGGCATGTCAAACATTCTCATTGTAACAGATCATTTCACAAAGTATTCACAGGCTTACGTTACAAAAGATCAAAAAGCCACCACGGTAGCTAAAGTCCTGTGTGAAAAGTTCATTATGGATTACCAGCACGGATACATTCTGATCAAGGTCGGGACTTTGAGAGCCGACTGATAAAAGAGCTGTTGTCCATGCTGGGCATTAGGAAGTCCCATACCTCACCTTATCATCCCCAAGGTTACCCTCAACCTGAGCGATTTAATTGCACCCTGTTGTCTATGCTGGGAACCCTTGACCCATCACAGAAGCCAAAGTGGAGCCAGCATATAGGTCTAATGGTGCACGCGTATAACTGCACTCGAAATGATGCTACAGGTTGGTCCCCATATTTCTTAATGTTTGGCAGGGAAGCGTGCCTCCCTATTGACCTTTGTTTTGGTGCAGCTTTAGGAGGTCAGGAATTAATATCAAAAGTACGTCTCTCAGATGAAAAAAGAGCTCCAGCATGCTTATCAGCTTGCCTCTGATGCAGCAAACAAAAGTCATCAGTAAAACAAAAATTGCTATGATCAGAGAGTACAAAACCAGCCTCTGGGGAAAGGTGATCGAGTTCTTATACGCAATGTCAGCCTTACTGGCAAGCACAAAATTGAGGACAGGTGGAAATCTATATCTTATGTTGTTGTTGGGCAGCTACCTAACCTTCCTGTTTACCAGGTGAGGCGGGAGAATGGCGGTGGTGTTGTGAAGACCCTTCATCGTGATCATCTGTTGCCAATAGGGTATTTGGCGCAGATGCCTAGAACAGAAACAATGGAAGATCACCCCCGAAAAACTATCATGCGGGCTAAAAATGTCCACAAACCGGATAACACAGAACAACTTAACTTGACCTTGGAGGATGAGGATACTGACAGTGACCAAAACCACAATGGGTTAGGGTTTCATGAAAGTACTCCCTCATGTCATCAAGATATCTTTGATGAAGTTCAAAGACAATGACGAACTATTACAGATATTCCCAAGACTCAACTGCCTCATGAGGAAACCATTGAATCCAATGGTGAAGATCACCAAAGCCAAGGCAGCAATAATGATGGATGTGAGTATCCCTCTTGGTAGCTATGGAACCCATGAATTCCAAACATCCAAACCCAGACGATGTGGTGGACACAGAACTGGAAGAGGGAGACATCCTCCAGCAGTTTGGCAAGGGTTGATGGGACTGAGCAGGTCCGTGTTTCCAAGCGGGAGCCAAAACCAATCATTCGTCTGACATATGATGAACCTGGAAAATCCTCAGACCAGATGTTGACAATTATACACAGAGGAATGGTTATTCAAATTAGCAAAAATATTAATCTACTAGATACTGATTAATAATTAATAATTACTTTATTTTATTAATTACATTATTACCACTGGCGCCCTGTGCTCTTCACAGATGAAAGCAAGTTCACACTGAGCACATGTGACAGACGGGACAGAGTCTGGAAATGCCATGGAGAGCGATCTGCTGCCTGCAACATCCTTCAGCATGACCGGTTTGGCAGTGGGTCAGTAATGGTGTGGGGTGGCATTTCTTTGGAGGGCCGTACAGCACTCCATGTGCTCGCCAGAGGTAGCCTGACTGCCATTAGGTACCGAGATGAGATCCTCAGACCCCTTGTGAGACCATATGCTGGTGCGGTTGGCCCTGGGTTCCTCCTAATGCAGGAGAATGCTAGACCTCATGTGGCTGAAGTGTGTCAGCAGTTCCTGCAAGATGAAGGCATTGAAGCTATGAACTGGCCCGCCCGTTCCCCAGACCTGAATCCGATCAAGCACATCTGGGACATCATGTCTCGCTCGATCCACCAACGCCACGTTGCACCACAGACTGTCCAGGAGTTGGCGGATGCTTTAGTCCATGTCTGGGAGGAGATCCCTCAGGAGACCATCCGTCACCTCATCAGGAGCATGCCCAGGTGTTGTAGGGAGATCATACAGGCACGTGGAGGCCACACACAATACTGAGCCTCATTTTGACTTGTTTTAAGGACATTACAATGTTGGATCAGCCTGTCGTGTGTTTTTCCACTTTAATTTTGTGTGTGACTCCAAATCCAGGCCTCCATTGGTTAATAAATTTGATTTCCATTGATGATTTTTGTGTGATTTTGTTGTCAGCACATTCAACTTTGTACAGAACAAAGTATTCAATGAGAATATTTCATTCATTCAGATCTAGGATGTGTTATTTGAGTGTTCCCTTTATTTTTTTGAGCAGTGTAGTTAGGTGTATTGGATCAGAGCTGTGGATTTGATTTTGGGTTTCAGATAGTTGTTAATTAGTACCTTGGATACATATATAACATTCTACCTTTGATGTTTGGACAATAATATTCAACTGAATTATATTTCATTTTCTTTAAAACTGTGAAATCCAGCTCTTCTAATTCATACTATTCTCAAAGTAAAAGTTGGCTACGACATAAAACGAATCTTCCCCTCAAGGCAGAAAGCGGAGAAACTGTGCCAAACACTTGTCACAGGCTAGTTTATATCTCAGGGTTTTTTGTACAGCCATTCATTTTCTTCTCAGGGATCATAAAGTGAAATGAATGTTTCTGTTTTGGGTCTGCTGATTAAAACTGTGATGATGATGAAGTCCACATCAGCTCAGTGGCACCCCCATTTGGTGTTAACTTGCATATCACCTGGCCTTCCTTCAATAAGATCATGTGTAATATATGTATAAGCTATGATACATATAGATATTATTATTACAGGCTCTTATATATAGGCACTTTCACAGTATAATAATAATAGTTGTAGGACAAATTGTTTCATATAAGCTGGGGTGCATCAGCAAGCATTTAATGAATATTTTTCACATTTTGTATATATATATGTATATATATATATATATATATATATATATATATATATATATATATATGTGTGTGTGTGTGTGTGTGTATGTATATATATATATATGAATAATAATAATAATATATCTGTAAACAATAAACATATACAAATACTAATAAATATATAAAACCCATAAGTTCATTTTGAGCTTGCTGAATTAGACTGCTTTGTGGCTGTGGTTGATTTTGTTTATGTGGCAGTGTTGCAGTGTTCTTTAGCTGTGGGATTAAAATACCATATGTTTGAATTGAAGTTTATTGGAACTTAAGTTCTTATCTGTGGCTTGAAACCTGTTTTAAGCTGTTATTTAGGTTAATGACTATAAAATTTCTTTATGCCATCATCATGCATCAGACAATAGCAAGCCTTTAAAAAGCCATCCGTGAAGTGAAACAGCACATACACACTAGTGAGCACACACCCTAGGGGTCAGTGAGCACACTTGCCCGGAGCATGGGCAGCCCTAACTGCAGCGTCTGGGGAGCAGCTGTGGGCTATGTGTCTTGCTCAAGGACACCTCAGTCATGTACTGTCGGCACTGGGGATTGAACCGGTCACCTTCCAGTCACCGTGCCGGCTCCTTAACCTCCAGCCCAGGACTGCCCCAATAAGATATACATGCAGCTGCTTAGGTCGCTGTCATGCCCTTGGATGGTACTGTGAATCAGTCATTAAACATGGACTCCATTACCCAAAGCACCCTGCAAGAAACCCAGGGTCCAAGAACCAATCAAAGGACTCGCTCACCCTCACCTGAGTACTAATTATTCACACCTGTATTGTTCACTATTTAAGCTCCGTGTTTGTATAGTCACATTGTGAAGCATTGCCAGATTACCTGCCTTACAGAGCGTTTCTTCATTTTTTGCATTTTTTCCGTGTCTTGACCCTGTTTTGTCTTTTGACCTCGTTTTGCCTTGTCCTATTGGTTATGTTTGCTATTTTGGTATTTTTGACCTGGACTGTTTTCGACTTCTTTTTTGGAATTGCCCTTGACAATAAAGCCCATCTTTTACTCTCAAGTCTGCGAGTGTCTGATCTGAACCCGGCCTTGACAGTCGCCATGGTAACAATGGGCCTAATCTGGGATATTACTGCACTATTATGTTGTCTAAGATGCTTGAGCGAAAAAAAGAAAAAAACAACTGCATAATCATGTCTCAGAAAATAATGTATGCACCTGGAGCTTAAAGACAATGGTATGTTTATTGTTTGTGTTTTGACATGTTAACATTTTCCCATTAATTTTGGCATACACATAGCTGAACAACAAGAAATAGGGGGGGCTAACTAAGCAGTTTCAATTTACACAGACTTTCTGACAGGCTTACAGCTTCACAAAACCTACAAAACACTGATATGGTTAACTAATTTTAAACAGTGGTTAAGAACTTTCTCTGTTAATCCAGGTTAAGATACTCATGTTTTGATTAATCTTTGCGCAAATGCACATGAAAGTGTGATGAACAGCCAATGAAAAAAAGGAAAAGGACACCATACTACCAAAATATGTGGAATGTCAAGCATTTATGATGGTAAAAAATCAATGCTGTTGCAACTGCAACAAGGGTTAGATCCAACTAAGCTTAGAGTTAGCTGAATAAGCAAGACATACTGTATAAGGAGAGAGACCTTAGACCAAGAATGCAGAGAAGGTCACTGTAATTTAAAACTTAAAAAAAAATTTAAAACCCCAAACAAGCATACAATGATCAGCTTCATATTTATTACAACCGCAATTCCAATGAAGTTGGGACTTTGTGGAAAACAAAACAGGAAAACAGAACATGATGATTTGTAAATCCTTTTCAACCTATATTCAATTGAATACACTACAAAGATATTTAATGTTCAAACGGATAAACTTTATTGTTTTTTGCAAATATTCACTCATTTTGAATTTGATGCCCGCAACACGTTTCAAAGAAGTTGGGACAGGGGCAACAAAAGACTGGGAAAGTTGAGGAATGCTCAAAAAAACACCTCTTTGGAACATTCCACAGGTGAACGGGTTGAGTGGACACAGGTGAGTGTCATGATTGGGTATAAAGGGAGCATCCCTGAAAGGCTCCGTCGTTCACAAGCAAGGACGGGGTGAGGTTCACCACTTTTTGAACAACTGCATGAGCAAATAGTCCAACAGTTTAAGAGCAACATTTCTCAATGTGCATTTCATCATCTACAGTCCATAATATCATCAAAAGATTCAGAGAATCTGGAGAAATCTCTGCAAGTAAGCGGTAAGGCAGAAAACCAACATTGAATGCCTGTGACCTTCGATCCCTCAGACAGCACTGCATTAAAAACTGACATCATTCTGTAAGGGATATTACCACATGGGCTCAGGAACACTTCAGAAAACCACTGTCAGTGAACTCAGTTCGTCGCTCCATCTACAAGTGCAAGTTAAAACTCTGCCATGCAAAGCGAAAGCCACATATCAACAACACCCAGAAGCGTCGCTGGCTTCTCTGGGCCCGAGCTCATCTGAGACGGACTGACGCAAAGTGGAGAAGTGTCCTGTGGTCTGACGAGTCCACATTTCAAATTGTTCCTGGAAGTCATGGACGTCGTGTCCTCCGGGCTAAAGAGGAAAAGGACTGTCTGGATTGTTATCAGTGCAAAGTTCAAAAGCCAGCATCTCTGATAGTGTGGGGGTGTGTTAGTGCCCATGGCAGAGGTAACTTGCACATCTGTGAAGGCACCATTAATGCTGAAATGCTCTTTTTCAGGGATATCCCTGCTTATTTCAGCAAGACAATGCCAAGCCACATTCTGCACGTGTTAAAACAGCGTGGCTTCGTAGTAAAAGAGTGTGGGTACTAGACTGGCCTGCCTGCAGTCCAGGCCTGTCTCCCATTGAAAATGTGTGGTGCGTTATGATGCGCAAAATACGACAACGGAGACCCCGGACTGTTGAGCAACTGAAATTGTACATCAAGCAAGAATGGAAAAGAATTCCACCTACAAAGCTTCAACAATTAGTGTCCTCAGTTCTCAAACGTTTATTGAGTGTTGTTAAAAGGAAAGGTGATGTAACACAGTGGTAAACATGCCCCTGTCCCAACTTATTTGGAACATGTTGCAGGCATCAAATTCAAAATGAGTGAATATTTGCAAAAAACAATAAAGTTTATCCATTTGAACATTAAATATCTTGTCTTTGTAGTGTATTCAATTGAATATAGGTTGAAAAGGATTTGCAAATCATCGCATTCTGTTTTTATTTATGTTTTACACAACGTCCCAACTTAATTGGAATTGGGGTTATAATATATGTCATAGTATGACACACAAGTGCATGAAACAAGAGTTTTGTAAAGTCAGGTAAAAAAAAAAAACATTGCTCATACTAAATAAGCATTACAGATAGTAACCAGTGCAAAGTAGTGCTTCCTTAGAATTTTCATGAAATTAGTCCACTCTCAGTCCCAAGCAACCAAAAAATTCACAATAACAGTTTAAAAGCCCATGGCACAAAACAAGTACCTGTTGTCCTTTTCCTACTAATTTCTACTGTTTTGCAGGGAATAATCCCAATTTACAGAAAAATGTACATGAAAGGGACATGTCAAGTCCAGTAGGATCCTGCTGAGCTCATTTCTTTAGGGTGGGCAGGATAATGTTTGTTGATCCAATAAGTCTCAAACATCTTTATTTGATAAATTCAAGCTGTTCCACAAGATGCTTAGGTAACCCTGTCCAGATAGGAGAAGCATATGCCAAGACTGGCTGAATGAATGTTAGATAAACTTGAAGCAGCACATCTGGTGGGAAGTCTGCATGCTTAGCAACCCTCAAGGTACGAGGGTGAACTCTCTCAATGATATAGGAAATATGATTATTCCATGTCAGATCTGAGTTTATCTGAACATGAAAAAGCTTGAAAGAATCCATATACTCCTTCATCTGTTAAAATAGGAGGATCAGGTCAATTGTGAGACTTCCTCAACTGATGACTATGGGTTTTGTTTTTAAAATACTTGTTGAGAGGCAAACAAATCTGTCACCACTGACTAATTACTTTAGCAGGTTGCATCTGTCCAGGAAGAGATTCCATCAACAGCTCGTTCTAGGTCAAATCGTCAGCATAATTGATGGATTCTGCACAAGAAGCATCTCATCTAGTGTATGTAATCTAAGAAGAGGTGATAAAAGAGGCTTGTACACATTGTTCTGAAGACACACAGTTTCCCCAGCATACAACATGAGACCAGCCACAAATAACTGAAGATACTAGGGGAGGCTAATGTAAATAAATGTTGACCATAATCAACTGTGTCAAAGGCCCTTGAAAAGTCAATAAAGGCAGCATAGGCATCCATCTTAACAGCATCAGTTGCATTCTGCCATCCTTGCACAGCTTGCAAATAAGGAGAGACAGTTTATCTGTTCTTCATAAAACCATGTTGGATGCTTCTATTTGCATTTTCAGTCTCATTGAGCAAAATGTTTTTTTTAAGATTCCTTCATTTGTCTTACTTATACAACTCAGTCAGGATATCTGTCTGAAATCCTGGGAGAACTGTAGTCTGCAGATTTTGGTAGAGCACACACCAATTCTTCAGTACCCAAGCTGGAATCTCATCATTCCCTATCGCCTCACAGCTGTTCAATTTTTGGAGAAGCAGTTTTATCTCACAGATACTTAGGGTATTTGGAGGTCTACATACCTCCCACATTAGTCTTTTCATTGACTTGAATCAGTTTCCTCTGGCTGAGTTCTTGAGATGGCCAGCTTCATTCTCATAATAGTTTCTCTTTGCTCTTTTATTTCAGTGAGTCACATAAGAGTGGATCTTTTTTATACTCACTCTTGTCTTTTTAAAAGCTTTTTGTCTCTTAACTATAGGCACCTTAATTCTGTGTCTTCCAAGGTGTGTCAACTTTAGTTCTATTAAATGGCACTACCTGATCAAAGATCTGGTCAAAAAATTGTAGAATGTGTCAACTTTGTTCTGTACTCTTGTGGCCCCTGTGATAAACTTCTGTTGGATGGTGCTCAGAAACTCGGTCAAATAAAAAAAAAGAACACTGGAACCTCTTTTGATGACTTTAATACACTTTACACTCTGTGGCAAATGTGGAGGTCTGAGCCAAGACCCTAGGAATTCATATTTTTCATCCTTAAGTTCAATCAGGTGTTTGTGTGCCTCATTATAAGATATAATGCAACACCACCCCCACTGGAAGTACCTCTGTCTTTCTGGAACAAATTGTAATCTGAAAGACCTAATATTGAATTAGGCATATCTTCCCTTAATCAGGTCTTGTTTAAAGATAGCACAACAACTTTATTTACCTGAGTATGATGTGGTGAGCGGAAACATTCTAGACACTTTAAGTAGAACCATCAGGAGTTATGGACACTGATAAAATGTTAATTACCTCTTAGTACTAGCCATCCGTGTAGCTTGAGTCAGCATGTTTTCGTAATGTGTGTGTAAATCATATGTATATTATTGCATTTTCTTTCCGTTTTGTTCAATGTTTTGTTTGTTCATGTCCAGTCGTCTAATAAAGTCACTACTTGCACTTACTCTGAGTCATCCCATTCATTTGCGCTGGCCCACCCACACAGACCTTGACAACAAGACTCATGTAAAGGCGAAGTCATCCATCATAGGTTACCATATAACACTGAGCCACTGCGTTAAGATCATAATCCTGATGCTTCAGTGATGTCACATTACTAACATGGTGTCACGATTGTCCCAGTCCTGTCCATGTGCTCCTTTGTTTTGGTTTAAATCCTGCCCCATTTGGTTACTCCGCCCCTGATTGTGTTCACCTGTCCCTCATTGTTCCGTGTATTTAAGCCCTGTGTTTGCCGGTCTTTGTTTGATGTCTCGGCCTCTGTTTGCTGGTTATTCCGGTTTATGTCATGTCTGTCCCCCAATCTGTCCGTGTTGGCTATATGAACCTGGACTGTCTCGACTATGACCCTGGATTTGCCCTTAATAAAAGTTGCTTACCTCCGCACATGCATCCGCTACCTCGCTCCCCGTAACACATGGAAACTTGGTAGTGAATTGACAGATTTTGTAGTGGTCTCCATTCCAGCAATGTTTGGATATTTTAGATTCATTTTGTTCAGAAAATCTCTCTTCCTGAATTTGCTTCTAACAATTTTGTATCAGTACTGAAATATTGCTCGGAATAAAAATCCAAATTGGGGTAAGGAGGATTTAAAATTACAAAATGCACTATTATCGTTTTTATGATGATGCAGATGTAGAAGTATTTCCTCATTTCCTCATTCATCGGAGATGTGCAAAGATGAGGAAACACAGTACACTTAAAAAAAACTTAAGCTAACAACTGAAGCAAAAACATATTCCCTTCATTTCTTGCCTTTTGATTCACTGTCACATTAGATTTCAGCCTTAGTAAAAGTGATGAAAACAGAAGATTACAAATTTTCCAGTTTTGGATGGATGGGAATTAACATGCTCTACTTTTTACAGAATCCCATCTTTAAACACCCACAAATTCATCTTTTAACCACAGCTAGAGCTTCAAATTCAAACACTGGCACAGTGATAATGGAATGAAGACTTACCTAATGAAGAATCATACAACAGCAGATAGCAACAGTTGATAAGTAGAGATTTGGAGGGCTAGAAAAAGGAGGAGCTTGGTGGAGAGATTTAAAAAATGGCTAATATGGAAATATTGTTCTCTGGGCTAAAGCAGTGAAAGACCATCCAAATAGTTTCAAGCATTAAAAAAAGATTTAAAAGCCAGGGTCTATCATGGTGTGGGGGTATAGTTGTGACTATGACATGGTAACTTGCACATCTGTGAAGGCACAATTAACACTGAATGATATCTACACATTTTGGAGCAACATATGCTGCCTTCAGAGACGTCTATCATAAAGCCATCAAGTTGCACAGCTGAAAACATGTATAGCTAAATAATCAGTGGATGCCTTCCGTCTCTAAACATTTATTTAAGTGTTGTTAAAAGAAAAAGTGATGTAACATAGTGGTAAACATGCTCCTTTCCCAACTTTTTGGAACGTATAGCAGGCATCATATTTGAAATGACATATATTTACAAAAAAATACAAAGATATAACATCAAATACTGTGTTTTTGTAATGTTTTCAATTTAATACAGGTGTTAATACAAAATTTACTAATCACTGTTTTCAGTTCAATATTAAGTCCCACAAACCTTGGACAAAAAATAGTAACAATAGTTTCACATAAAAAACGGCACCACAAAAAGAACATAAAAGGATACATTATAGACATAAAGAGAAAAAAGAGAGAAATAGAAAGAAACACACACACCAACACATACACTGACGCACACAGACACACTGTGTGTGAGTTTTAACAGGCTGAACAGACCGAATGGTGCTGGCTGTACTCATAGTGTTTGTAAGCTTTGGCACACACACACAAATTCAGAAGAACCCAGTCAACCTGTGGAATTTAGATCTAGATCTCTCTCTCTCTCTCTCTCTCTCTCTCTCTCTCTCTCTCTCTCTCTCTCTCTCTCTCTCTCTCTCTCTCTCTCTCTCTCTCTCTCTCTGTCTCTCTCTCTCTCTCTCTCTCTCTCTCATATACTATTGACATATCCTGAATTGACCTTACCGACACTCTCCACCCCACACTCAATCATCAGCTTTGTCCTTAGTGAAACCCAAACAGTTTACATTTCACACATTCACTCTCAGATCATGAGGGGGGTGGATTTCTGCAGTGGGAAGATTAAAGAATGTGAAGAGGTTTGTATGAGTGATGAGAAGACACATCACACTCCCACACACACACTTTCAAATTTTTTTGTCAGTGTGTTACATTTAGCAAGTAAACTAATTGTGCATTAAAATGTGTAGACCTGTACATGATGTATGTATGTAAATGTATGTAAAAATGTTTGCAGATGAGACTTCCAGATTTCCCAGAGAATATACTGTTAATATAATGTAATTACACTTACACATTTCATTTATCTATTTAGACATCTGACCTACAGAAATAAACATGTATGAAGTGTGGAGAGCTGAGTGCCCAGCCTTGAGAAGGCAAATACATAGGGTCCAATGAGAAACACCAAATGGAGGGCCCAGTGTAAAGCCCACATTGAACAAACACCATGTTAAGGGCCTATTGTAGAGCCCTGTGAAACACCACATGGTGAGCCTAATGTACAACGCTGATGCATAATATATGAAGAAAGTGTTCAGCATACAGTCCTGAGAAACATCACATGCTGCTTTACTCCTGAGGCCATGTGAAGTATCTCTGGGTCATTTGGTTTGGACAGGACCTTGGACACATTGTTACAGATTTAATCTCCTCCAGATCACTTAGAAAATATTTACATCTCATTGTGGCAGCAAGCCTGGAGGGAGAGTACTGTGAATCCAAAAAAGTGCGCAATGTCTGCTGTCACTGCCCCTTTTGTGTTACTGTTCGTAGTAGTATGTGTGTCTGTTTTTGGTACTACTGCTCCAGCTGCAGATCATTACAGAATTGTTTAGTTTACTTCAGCTGACTCACAGTCTGCTACGGACATATACATAATAAGAGTAGTGAATAATAACTTGACACACCCAGCTAATAACAGCAGTAATAACACTGGAGATATTACTCCATCACTCACTCTCTAACTCTACATGCTGTTTTTTCCACTCATTGGTCTCCACTCGCCTGAAGGTTTAATCCAATGAAATGGATGGTCCTCTGTGCATATAGTGTCTGACCAAATTCACTCTGAAATTTGTTTTTAGCATGACAGGTCACTGTTGCCTGCCAGTCACTCACTGTTCTCCACCTTCAGACAGTGCATGTGTGTGTGTGCATGTGTGTGTGTGTGTGTGTGTGTGTGTATGTGTATGCTTCATTGTTTCTGGTCTAGCTGAAAAAACACACCTGGGCCAGGCTTAGCCAGCTAATGTTAAATTTAATTTAATCCTAGATCTTCATGCCCATGTTCAGGATTATGGATCCTAAACTCTCTTGTATCAGTCAAGACCAATCTTCTGGTAGAGTGTAATCCACTCAGGTCCTTCTCAGGTTACACTGTTTTTGACTTGTTGCAAATCAAGCATTAATTTGTTTTGCAGTAAAATCAAAATACTTAAAGAAGAATGGCACAATAACGGCTTAGCTCAGGAGTGTCCAGTATTATCTGTAAAGGGTCAATGCAGCTGAACGTTTTCAAGCAGGACATCACCTGATTCTGGCTGTTTAATAAGTTGGTTTCAATCTTCAAGCAACTGATAATGCTCCTGCTTTGCTGTAGTGAAAAACTGCAACTGCACTGGCTGTTTCTATATAGTATACATATAATAATATTATCTGAACTTACTGATCAAAATTGAGGCCTGAATGAGCTTGTGTGCTTGCTTGTAAAACAAAACAGGAAGTCTTGTGGATCTTTTAAACAGAGGTACAGAAACAGTAGCATACAGACAGTTTATATGCTACATGCTGACATGCATTGCAGCCAGTGGGGAATTGCATGTTCTGTAATTCCTTCGGCATCAGATTTAAACATGAATAAGGAGCCATTGCCAAATTCTCAGAATGGATTGTCGGCAAAACACTCAGTTTGATAGGTTTGTCAGTAGTGGGTGGATTGTAGCCTAGCAGTAGGAGAGGTGAGCTTCTAGCTGGAAGATTCATATTCCAAGATCAGCTGGGTGTTCCTGTTTCTGCCCTTGGCCAAGGAATTTAAATCCCTGCTGCTTCAAGTCCCTCTGCTCTGCTGGTGATGCTACACTGCTCCCAGAGTGGGAGTAGTTAGATGGCAAAGTGAAAAATTTCCCTTGTAGATCAATAAAGCATAAATAACACAAAATTGTTGACAGCTTTCAAAAAATTAGTTAACCACAATTGTGTTTTACATAATATAAACTTATTCGGGCTTATCTGAGACAGGCTCCAGGCCCAGGTCTACTGATACTGCTGTTTGTTTCACACTCTCATACACACACATACACACAGACACACATACATACATACACACATACACACACACACACACACACACACACACACACACACTTTTAGTAAATGGTAAACATTATACCACATTCACCCTGCCTGAGAAAAAATTACAGTTATTACAGAAGAGTGCTTGAGTGAGTGTGTCTGTGTGTGTGTGGCCATGTTTTTGCAGTCTGGTTTTGTTTGTTTGGGTTCAGACGCTAACTGTTTGGTTAGTGCAGCATAGACAGGAAAAATATCCAGAAGAGGGGGAGTGGTGGTTTCTATTTATTTTTATTTGCAAAATCCTCAGATGTATGTGGTAATATTTATCTGTTTTATTCCTGAATTACAGAATATTTCTGCCCAAATATTTACTGAACTGTCTAATGTAGTATGTAGACATGTTGTGAGTGATATTACATAATGAGAGAGAGATGGGGGGGGGTTGGGGCTGAGATGGAGAGAGCAAGATGAGGAGAGAGAGAGAGTATTTTCAGTTCTAACCATCCATTTTCTCCCTATCTCTCTCCCTCCCTCTCTCACTGTCTCTGGCTGTCTATCTGTCTCTCCCTCTCATTTTTCCTCCTCCCTCTCTATTTTTATATCTGAATATCTTGATTAAACACACTGTTTATGTTTTTGGCCTGACCCAAGCTGTGAGGCCTCCAGAGTTATTCAGTAAACTTGAACAATGTCAACATATCCAAGGAGTGACAAGCACACTTTTACTCAACCATGCTTATTCTGTTCATCTGCCCTTTCCTGTTGATGTTAAAAATATGCAGTACATCCACACACACACACACACACACACACACACACACACACACACACACACACACACACACACACACACACACACAGCTCTCTTCTGATCATTAGATGGTCTGGTGTTATTCAGAGGCTGCACATCATGGTATTACTGTTTTATATTGTAGCTGGGCCAACCTACAAGTGTCGATGTCACTGAGTCACTGACTGACTGATTGGCTGACTGATGTCCATTGCTGAACAGCACAAGCAAGCATCGTCACAGGCAATCAACAGGCACCATTAAGTGTCACCCTCATATTCTCCCAACACTACCAATATAAGCCTAACAAATAATGGAAGGGAGCAGAAATACAATCAATAAAACACATCATTAGTCTTACAATAATGAGGATGTAATTGTGGGTGAAATAAGAGAGTGTCAAGTTCAAGCTCAAGCTATCTGACTTCAGTTGAATTTTTGCCTATAATGCTAACACTTTTAACATACATGCTACAGAATGAGATTTTTTTTGCTCATATTTTTGCACTCTCAAAAAAACATACAAGTACATTTCCCTGACCCTACACATCTCTAAGTAATCATAGACAACTGTATAAATTATCAGAGGAAAATCAGGAACAACAGATAGAAACTAGAAAAAACAGCACTAGATAGAACAACACATAGGAAGCATCACAGTGAGACTTTAGATAAACATCAGACTCAAACTAATTTTATAGTCTAATCATATAGATTTAAAGCATTAAAATATTCAACATCATTTAGTGGGTTTATCACATTTGGATCATCTGGCTAACTCTTAGCAAATACCTCATAGACACCAGAATGTTACTGCCACACCATTTAATGTAGAAAAGAAAATAAAGCTGGTAAATAAAAGCAATTCTCAGGTGAGGTATGCATTGATACTACTTCTACCAATCAACAAAACTTCTAACATGCTGTTTTCCAACTAAAGGTATGAGGTGACCCCTGCTGAGAAAACCTTTGCAGACCAGCGTGCATGCCCTGCTGGTCTAAGCTGGTCTGATGCTGGTTTAGCTGCACCCCAGCATGGCCATGCTTACTGACCAAAATACTATATGATAGATATGCTGTGTTTTTAGCAAGGTTGTGTGAACTGTTATTTGTGGTGTCATATGATCACCATTTGTCTGTTTTTGTTAAAGACTGCTTGTTCAGTGCAAACTTACGCCATGTGTGATCTAATATGGACTTGGTGGGGTTTAATACCTGAAATAATTTAAAGTATGGTGATATTGTTATGACTGACCATCAGGGCCTCCTCCTCACCATCACAAACCCGCTCTCCTGTTCATTTCTGCCAACTGCAACACCCTGAATTACATCACTGTGCCATCCAGATGTACCAGTATTGAGACAGAATGGGACTGTTTCAACTCACTCCCACTTTTCATAAAGACTCAGTCAGAGACGGCCTCTAACAGTGCAGTTTCTAAAGCTTTACCATCCAGTCTTCAAACAGAGATCCTCTTAGCTTCTATTTGGTATTTAGCTTATTAAATTGTAAATACTGTTTGACCAGAGGAGGATGGGTCTCCCCTTGTGAGTCTTGGTTCCTTCCAAGGTTTCTTCCTCCAGACTGACGGAGTTTTTCCTTGCCACCGTTGCCTCTGGCTTGCTCACTGGGGGATATGTTAGAACTGTATGTTTTCAAACTTCTGTAAACATCATTGTAAAAAGCACTATACAAATAAACTTGAATTGAATTGTTATTAGTTTTGCTACCTAGGCAGGCTACCTACAGTGGAATTTGCCATGGCCAAGTGAAATGTGCCAGTAACTAAGTGAATCAAAGATGAACGAAAAGACGAAAGCCGGCTTACCCCAAGATGTCTTGTCCCAAGAAGAAGCATGGGTGGTGGCTGTAGCTGTCATCCTCATTCCTCTGTCATCCCAGATTCCTTTGGGGTGGGGTTACTGTTACATTCCCTGCCGACATAGTACTATGTTATAGTACTCCTCACTCGATTTCACTGGCTGACTGTTGAGTCTACAAACTACATCTCCCAGGATCCCATGGGAGGTCATGTGACATCTATTCCTACAACCCCAATTCCAATAAAGTTGGGACATTGTGGAAAACATAAATAAAAACAGAATACGATGATTTACAAATCCTTTTCAACCTATATTCACCTGAATACACTACAAAGACAAGATATTTAATCTTCAAACCGATAAACTTTATTGCTTTTTGCAAATATTCACTCATTTTGAATTTAATGCCTGCAACACATTCCGAAGAAGTTGGGACAGGGGCAACAAAAGACTGGGAAAACACCTGTTTGGAACATTCCACAGGTGAACGACTGAAAGGCTCAGTCGTTCACAAGCAAGGATGGGGTGAGGTTCACTACTTTGTAAACAACTATGTGAGCAAATAGTCCAACAGTTTAAGAACGTTTTTCAACGTGCAATTGCAAGGAATTTAGGGATTTCATCATCTACAGTCCATAATATCATCAAAAGATTCAGAGAATCTGGAGAAATCTCTGGAAGTAAGTGGCAAGGCAGAAAACCAAACCAAAACCATTGAATGCCCGTGACCTTTGATCCCTCAGGCGGCACTGCATTAAGAACCAACATCATTCTGTAACAGATATTACCACATGGGCTCAGGAACACTTCAGAAAACCACTGTCAGTGAACACAGTTCGTCGCTCCATCTACAAGTGCAAGTTAAAACTGCCATGCAAAGCGAAAGCCATATATCAACAACACCCAGAAACGCCGCCGGCTTCTCTGGGCCCGAGCTCATCTGAGATGGACTGACGCAAAGTGGAAAAGTGTCCTGTGGTCTGACGAGTCCACATTTCAAATTGTTTTTGGAAATCATGGACATTGTGTCCTCCGGGCCAAAGAGGAAAAGGACTGTCCGGATTGTTATCAGCGCAAAGTTCAAAAGCCAACATCTCTGATGGTGTGGGGGTGTGTTAGTGCCCATGGCATGGGTAACTTGCACATCTGTGAAAGCACCATTAAAAAGTGAAAAGCTGAAGCTGAAAGGTACATACAGGTTTTGGAGCAACATATGCTGCCATCCAAGCAACGTCTTTTTCAGGGATGTCCTGCCTATTTCAGCAAGACAATGCCAAGCCACATTCTGCACGTGTTACAACAGCGTGGCTTCGTAGTAAAAGAGTGCAGGTACTAGACTGGCCTGCCTGCAGTCCAGACCTGTCTCCCATTGAAAATGTGTGTACCTTGCTGTACTGGCAGGTTGTTTTATTCCTTCAAGCACTAATTCATGAAACTTGCAAACATATATGCAACTAGTAAAGTGAGTGAATCCAACTGACGTTCTTGCTCTATGTAAGTACACACATTGAGAAACATCTCTTTCTCTACCTTGTCTGTTTACACATGTGTCTCTCTCCCTCTGCTTGGTTGTTATTCTAGTTCATCTGTTTTTCTGGGATTGTGTAAGAATTTACAGAGGAAGTGTGTGAGCGAAGGAGAGAATGAGCTAATAGTCTGGTGTGACCAAGAAAGTGGAAAAGGGCAGATAGAAGGAGAAAATGTGTGTGTTTGTGAGTGAGAGAGCGAGAGAGGGAGAGCATGTGTGAGGGGTGGGCGATAGAAGAGTTTATAAAGGCTTGTCATTTCTATTAGAGATTATTCACAGAAACCAAGAGGACCACTGAGAGATAAGGGAGTAAACACACAGGTAGGAAACTAACCACACGCACTCTCCTCTTTCTCACTAAATAGCAGCACAGTGTGTTCATAGTAATGTTTAATCTTGTTTGATAGATTTGACAAATCTGTGTTACACATGATCTTAAGTACAGAACTGCTTTGCTACATGCAATTTAATGAAAAATTGATCCATGTACGGTGCAAGAGTTACTGCCTTTTTAAGTCATCAAATGCAAAATTAGTAAACTGAGTTGCTGCTAAGCTCAGCTTGGCTTTCAACCTATATGGGAAGAAACCTGCTGTGAATAGAACGTCAATCATAAAATGTCAGGGATTTTCTAGAACATGTTTGCAGCTATCACTGCAGCTGAGCACAGCTAAATGTATGGCTAGCAAAGGAATGTCATCATACAATCATTCTGTCTTTACTTTGTTTTATTAATTGTCTACTACTGAATATATGAAACTATGCAACCAGGTGAAACATTTGACAGCAGTTAACCATCACTGATTGCAAGCAGGGTGCCGTAACTGGGCTCAGCTTTCTGGAAGCATCTTAACACAAGGACGATTCACAGATGATAGAGAAAGCATCACACTGGACACAGATCTTAATTTTAACCCTAACATGCTTTTGGAAAAAACTGGACTCTGGTTTTTATTCTGTATTCTTTGTAACTGGACTTTTTTCCTCCCTTGCAACAGAAAGCTCACACTGTCAGCACACAGCTAAAGGGCTAACAGCCTCCTTCAATAATTAAAGAAGTTTATACATTTCGAGAAATTTTGATTTGAAGAAAAATTTATTACACCATTTTCATGATTACATTACCACAGTAGAACCTGAATTCGGTGCTAGAGCATTCATGATTGGTTGGTGATTACCCAGCCTTAGAGTTAGCGAAACTCCATCCTCTATGCTGTAATACTAATTCTCCTGTATTCCCTGAGCCATATCCCTGAATCTTATCTGTATCTCTTATCCCCTGACGATGTATCCCCTAATCTGTAAATACCTAACCATAAGTACATCCTCTAAGTTTTGCTCTAACCCACTCAATTTAGAACTGGGATAAAGCAAAAATGCAGAACCGTTAAGGAGTAGACTGAGATGTCCTATTCTGTAACATCAGTGTTATATATCCCCTAACTCATAAATCCAAACAACTAAACCCTAACTCCTATCCCATTCCCCTACATCCTAACCCCTAAACCAGAGGTCTTCAGCTCCATACCACTGCTAAATATGTCACTGAGTAGCCAATCAATAAAATTAACATTTCAGCTGATTTAACTACCAATGATGATACAGCCCCAATTCCAGTGAAGTTGGGACGTTGTGTAAAACATAAATAAAAACAGAATACAATGATTTGAAAATCCTTTTCAACCTATATTCAGTAGAATACACTACAAAGACAAGATATTTAATGTTCAAACAGATAAACTTTATTGTTTTTTGCAAATATTCACTCATTTTGAATTTGATGCCTGCAACACGTTCCAAAGAAGTTGGGATGGGGGCAACAAAAAACTGGGAAAGTTGAGGAATGCTCAAAAAACACCTGTTTGGAACATTCCATAGGTGAACAGGTTAATTGGAAACAGGTGAGTGTCATGATTGGGTATAAAGGGAGCATCCCTGAAAGGCTCAGATGTTCACAAGCAAGGATGGGGCGAGGTTCACCACTTTGTGAACAACTGCGTGAGCAAATAGTTCAACAGTTTAAGAACAACGTTTCTCAACGTGCAAGTGCAAGGAGTTTAGGGATTTCATCATCTACAGTCTATAATATCATCAAAAGATTCAGAGAATCTGGAGAAATCTCTGCAAATAAGCGGAAAGGCAGAAAACCAACACTGAATGCCCGTGACCTTTGATCCCTCAGGCGGCACTGCATTAAGAACCGATATCATTCTGTAATGGATATTACCACATGGGCTCAGGAACACTTCAGACACAGTTCGTCGCTCCATCTACAAGTGCAAGTTAAAACTCTGCCATGCAAAGCGAAAGACATATATCAACAACACCCAGAAACGCCGCTGGCTTCTCTGGGCCTGCGCTCATCTGAGATGGACTGACACAAAGTGGAAAAGTGTCCTGTGGTCTGACGAGTCCACATTTCAAATTGTCATATTGTTTTTGGAAATCATGGATGTCGTGTCCTCCGGGCCAAAGAGGAAAAGGACTGTCCGGATTGTTATCAGTGCAAAGTTCAAAAGCCAGCATCTCTGATGGTGTGGGGGTGTGTTAGTGCCCATGGCATGGGTAACTTGCACATCTGTGAAGGCACCATTAATGGTGAAAGGTACATTCAGGTTTTGGAGCAACATATGCTGCCATCCAAGCAGCGTCTTTTTCAGGGACGTCCCTGCTTATTTCAGCAAGACAATGCCAAGCCACATTCTGCACGTGTTACAACAGCGTGGCTTCATAGTAAAAGAGTGCAGGTACTAGACTGGCCTGCCTGCAGTCCAGACCTGTCTCCCATTGAAAATGTGTGGCGCATTATGAAGCGCAAAATATAACAACGGAGACCCCGGACTGTTGAGCAACTGAAGTTGTACATCAAGCAGGAATTGGCAAGAATTCCACCTACAAAGCTTCAACAATTAGTGTCCTCAGTTCTCAAACGCTTATTGAGTGTTGTTAAAAGGAAAGGTGATGTAACACAGTGGTAAACATGCCCCTGTCCCAACTTCTTTGGAGCGTGTTGCAGGCATCAAATTCAAAATGAGTGAAATAACATAATTTCAATCAGTTTTATATAAGTGTGTGTGTGTTTGTTGTTTGTTGTTGGCAGCAGTACCATGATGACCATGCAGGCAGTTCTTCAGTTTGCGACAGTGTGTGCCATTGTGATGATTGCTGCTTGCTATGGTTTGTAAACTCCTCCACAAAGTGGCATCTTTCACACACACTTGCTTCAAAGACATACACACACTCTCTTTACAGCACTAATGAAAGCTTTGTGTGTGTGTGTGTGTGTGTGTGTGTGTGTGTGTGTGTGTGTGTGTGGTGTGTGTGTGTATTTTGTGCCTGCAGACTCTCAGGAGAGTCATGAGTCAATGGAAGGTAAAAAAAACACTTCCCTCACTTACATAATAAACAGTATCATAATATTCATTAAAGAGTGTAACATACTGATGTTTGAGGTCTGATGAACTGAGCTTTTTGAGTCAGTGCCAGTCACTAATTAGACACATTCTGCCCATGTGCAGTTTATGGGTGATGTGCATGGAAAAATGCAGAATACATGTTCCTTCCTCATGCAAATGCATTTTTTGGGAGAGTGGGGAGGTGGGAGGGGAAGCAATCATGGGAAGATAACGCAAAAAGTCAACTGACAAACCAAAACTGAGCAACTCATAGTTTTTTGCGTCAACTTTACTCCACCTTCTCCAATACCAGTAAATTTATGTTTGGATGGGAAATAACTTTGATTACTCACTCTACTCATCACTGAGGTTGCATTTTCTGTTTTTGCTCCCTTAAAACCATGCACTTTAAGAGTGGGCAACTAGTGATGAGATTGTGAACAGGGCTTCACACAGTTTGTGTGATAAGCTGCAGTCTTTGTAAATCCAATATTAAATTCAGTTGCGTTTTGACCACTTATTGCAAATGTGTGAAGGGGTATTTTGTGCTGTGTCTACGGTCATAAATAATTTGGCCCTCAGTGAGATTAGGCACACTCTATGTGTGTATGTATGTGTGCATGGCTGTTTAAGGCGGTAAGAGGTATACAGTGTCAAAACCAATTGTGAAAAAATAGTATACTAAAGTAGTGCTAACAAAATTATATACTGAAGTTATGTTATTTTGGAACCATTATTTTGTACTATATCATTACTAATATGTACTTGATATATATTTGAGTCATGCTTAATCTATACTGGGTATACCAGTTATGTGGTATTTTTGCCAGTCTATGGTGCCAAACATAACTAAACTTACATCAAAACTGTGCTAAACATTTTTGTAATATTGGCTCTTTAATCACATTATATGTATATATGGTTATATAGTTTCATTATATAATTAGCATGTTAACAGATACAGTCAAGTATACCTGCTGAATTATTCAAATACTCTTGCAATACTGGTTCAGTATAGTAATGTGTGTACTTTAAGTATTTATTAAGGTGTATTCAAATACGTGTTTAATATTCTATGTCCTATACCTCTAATATACAAGTATTTTAAATGTAATACACAGTAACATTTGCAGTATTATATATGTAACATTTCAACCCTACTAAAGTGTACTGAACAATATAGTTCAAGTGCATAACCACTGCATTTGAATAATCATTCATTTTATACTTTGCGATTTGTAATGATGGTCATGATGGTAAAATGGTTCAAGTTTGTAAATACCACAATTAATGTATTCACAGTAATGCAATTACTATTTACTACCAACATAATTAATATTTCTTAAAAACTTGTATGTAATACACTTAATACACTTATGTAAGAAATAGATAGCTAGAGTTGGAGGGGTGGACAGAGTAGTTCTGTCCCCATAACTGGTCACCATGGCTGGCAACCCAAACTTTCCTGCATGTAACTGGCTGAATTAAAATAGCTCTACTCTCCTGTCTGGGAGGAACAGGCAAGCTCAGTCCAGATTTTCTCTACTCCATGAGTTTATTGGATCTCTCTAGAACTGATAATAATAGAGTGGGAAAAAAACAAGTTAATGGTGTGACATTTTTACTATGCATTTGTGCAGTTGTTCTCATCTTGTTTTGGTAAAACATTTCTATTGAGTTAATGAGGTCAGAGCTAACTAGCAACTATCCACATTCAATAAATTAAATGAAATCCATCAATGATCAATTTTCATCTTTCAATCAGAAACTGTCACTCAATATAAGAACTTTCAAAAGCTCATATAATTTTAACAGCCTGTTATCTTACTTAAGCTAAACATGTAACATTATCAACAAAGATTTTTCAACTTTGGGTTATTTTTTGAGAATTCAAAATAATTTTGTGTTTATGGTCTTCGGAATGCCTAAAGTAGTCTTAGCTTCCCATGGACACCCCATTTACAGTCCTAGAAATGATACTCCATGCAGCACAGAAACATTAGGTTAATAATTCTAAATGTGAATTAATGCCAAACTGCCTAATCACATTACCCAAACCACATGAACCACTGCCATTTCATGGCTCTGAATAGTGCAAAACAGTGTTGAAGATTTTACTCTGTAAAGGTAACTGGTGAGAAGGAAAAATGAAGGAAAAATACAAAAAGCACAAGCATCATCCTTACTAGTTGAAAATGTAGATACAATTATGTGAAACATGCTATATCTCATTACTGAACAAGGACACAACGTGTCAAAAAAGCTAACTGGCTAACAGAGTTCACAGGGAAGATTTAAATTCAGACTGACATTCCAAAATAATTCTCAAATAGATATTATACAGCATTAGCAATTCGGTATTGCTAATATTGTTAAAATTCATACTTCTAACTTAGTGCCAAACATAGTTATTAAAAATAGTATGTACTTTAAGCTTGGAGGCCTGGAAGCAGCACTAGTAATATAAATGACAGTACTGCATGTTTAGAGTTTTATCAACACTAAAAATAGCTGGACAGATAGTTAGTACAGAGTTACATTAAGCTATATTTCATTTTAAGATAACTTACCATTAAAGTCTCTCATCTTCAGCCATCTGAGCCGCAATGTCAGAGCAGAAAACAGAAACTCCCTCGCATAGTCATTTGAATCCTGCAGCATTAGGTCATGTGATCACCGCACACTGCAGCACTGCAGAGCTTAGGGACCTGCTCTGATGTATCATGTGTACTTTGGTGGCTGTTAGGAAAAAGAAACATTAGGGCTTTGTTAGGGGCGAAAATGAATGAGGCTCTATGGGAGGAGCAAGGGATGAACAAATGACACATAGAGGAGAGAGGGTCAGTATGAGTGTGGATTAGAGCTTGGGGTCCTGTCCTAATTGAGTACAAGCAGTTTGATGACTGAGTGGCAAGAAAATAATTGGGCTTGTGTGAGGGCAAAAATGAATAAGAGTTTATGGGACGACTGAGAAAAAAAATAACAAACACATGAGTGTGGGTCACTTTTTTATGCTATAATTTATGCTCGGTTGCCTGGCCTGAGATAGTATGTGCAAGAGTTTTTCGGTCAAGCAGAAGTACAGTAGCTGGATGTACAAATTTTTACCCCTTTAATTTCAATGGAAAAAAATTCATAATTTAGCAGACTGTTAGAAAACCACCATCAGATCAAAAAGCTGTATACAATCACAACATTCCCAATCAGACCACACATTCCGTAGCTGGAACAGTATCAATATCTCAAAAACAGTGGGTCGAGTTAATGACCAAAATCCAACAGAAAAAAAGAAGAACTAGAATAGTGCATTTCCTGAAGAAATGCAGAATGGTTGCGCAGTTTAAGCGATTTCAGAATGGTATGCTAGGCAGTTGCTATGATCATTTATATGGTTGGTAGGATGTTGATAGGTGTTGTTATGGAATTCTAGGTGGTTGCTGAGGTGTTGCTAGGTGGTTTCTATAGTATCCCAGGTATCACAGCTTATTGCTATGGTGTTGTTAGGCATTTGGTATGGTAACCCAAGTAGTTGCTAGGTTGTTGCTATGGTATCTAAGGCGGTTTACAAAGGTGCTGCTAGGTGTATGCCATGGTATCGCAGGTGGTTGCTAGGAGATTGCTATGGTATCCAAGGTGGTTGCTGTGATATCATATATCATTTCATAATTGCTTGGGTAAGGTAATTACTCAAGTACAACCCCAATTCCAATGAAGTTCGGACGTTGTGTAAAACAAATAAAAACAGAATAAAATGATTTGCAAATCCTTTTCAACCTATATTCAAATTAATACACTACAAAGACAAGATATTTAATGTTCAAATAGATAAACTTTAATTTGAATTTGATGCCTGCAACACGTTCCACAGAACAGGGGCAACAAAAGACTGGGAAAGTTGAGGAATGCTAAAAAAAAACACCTGTTTGGAACATTCCACAGGTGAACAGGTTAATTGGAAATTTCTGCAAGTAAGCGGCAAGGCAGAAAACCAACATTGAATGCCCGCGACCTTCATTCCCTCAGGCGGCACTGCATTAAAAACCAACATCATTCTGTAACAGATATTACCACATGGGCTCAGGAACACTTCAGAAAACCACTGTCAGTGAACTCAGTTCGTCACTCCATCTACAAGTGCAAGTTAAAACTCTGCCATGCAAAGCAAAAGCCATATATCAACAACACCCAGAAACGCCGCCGGCTTCTGGTGGTGTGACGAGTTCTAATTGTTTTTGGAAATCATGGATGTCCTGTCCTCCGGTCCAAAGAGGAAGGGGACTGTCCGGATTGTTATTAGCGCAAAGTTCAAAAGCCAGCATCTCTGATGGTGTGGGGGTGTGTTAGTGCCCATGGCATGGGTAACTTGCACATCTGTGAAGGCACCATTAATGGTGAAAGGTACATTCAGGTTTTGGAGCAACATGTGCTGCCATCCAAGCAACGTCTTTTTCAGGGACGTCCTGCTTATTTCAGCAAGACAATGCCAAGCCACATTCTGCACGTGTTACAACAGCGTGGCTTCATAGTAAAAGAGTGCAGGTACTAGACTGGCCTGCCTGCAGTCCAGACCTGTCTCCCATTGAAAATGTGTGGCGCATTATGAAGCACAAAATACGACAACGGAGACCCCGGACTGCTGAGCAACTGAAGCTGTACATCAAGAAAGAATGGGAAAGAATTCCACCTACAAAGCTTCAACAATTAGTGTCCTCAGTTCCCAAACGCTTATTGAGTGTTAAAAGGAAAGGTGATGTAACACAGCGGTGAACACGCCCCTGTCCCAACTTCTTTGGAACGTGTTGCAGATGTCAAATTCAGAATGAGTGAATATTTGCAAAAAACAATAAAGTTTGAACATTAAATATCTTGTCTTTGTAGTGTATTCAATTGAATATAGGTTGAGAAGGATTTGTAAAACATCGTATTCTGTTTTTATTTATATTTTACACAACGTCCCAACTTCATTGGAATTGGGGTTGAAATTGCCTGAGTGTGTACATGGATTTTAGTGGCTGCTTGGCAAAGGAAATAGGGCTTAAGTGAGAGCCAATATGAACGGAACTCAATGGGAGGAACGAGGGATGAAAATCAACACATAGAGGAGTGTGGGTCAGTATGCCTGTGCAGTAGAGAGGACGTGCCCTGGATGAGTACAGGCTGTTTGGTGGCTGTGGGGCAAAAAAATGAGAGCCTAAGGGAGAAAATGAGGGAAGAGGAAAAAAGATAAACAGATGAGTGTGGGTCAAAACAACATTGAATTTGTGCTTTGGGGCCTGGCCTGAGATATTATGCACAAAACCAAGTCTTTCGGTCTTGCAGACCATTTATTTGTATGGGGAAAAATTGTAATTTAACAAAGATTGTATGAAAAACATTCGTCAGATCAAAAAGCTGTATATAAGCATACCATTCCAAATCAAACCAAACATTTCGGAGTTGGAACAGAAATCTGGCAGAAAAATAAGAAAAAAGAAGAACTACAATAGTGCATTTCCAGAAGACAATGCAGAGTGATTGTACAGTGTTTGTAGGGAGTTGCCAAGTGGTATTGTTGAAAATTAATGAGAGTGTATGAGAGGAAGCAGGAGTGAGGAAAACTAAACATACAGGGTGAAAATTAATGGGAGGATCTATGAGAGGAACAAGGGAGAAAGAATCTTAAAATAGAGGAGTGCTGGTCAGTATGGCTGTGGATTAGAGCTTGGGGACCTGCCCTAATTGAGTACATGCAGGTTAGTGGCTGCCAAAGGAAAGTATATGTCTTGCTTGTGGGCAAAAATGAATGCATGTGAGTGCGATGACCAGGGATGAGAAAAACAATACTAAGTGATAATAATTAATATTGCTCTGTTAGAGACATATGAATAACACAAGCAATGTAATTCTTATTAAATTAGTAACTGTAATGTGATTAAAGGTAAATATATTGCTACAGCATGTTAATTTGTACCCAAACTTTGGCAGTATAAGCAGTCAATCAGTGCCCATGCGCCACAAGGGGACCCTGTATTAATTAATTATATATTTATTTTAACAATCATTTTATTGCCAGAAGATATAAACAATTGCTTTGATCCAAAAGAAACACGAAAGCAGACATGGCGAATACATTATTTAAAAATTCTCTTTTCCCTATTTATCATTAGTAATTGTTTTATCTATACTCCCTCCGCATTTACAAAACGTCCCAATGTGTGTCTATGTGAGGTAAAGACTAGTTACTGTTAAGTTGGGGGATGAACTCCTAATCCTGGAATGTAGAATTACTGCAAAATATGTTGAGTTTCTTGTACAAGCACACCTGATTCAACTCTACAGTTAATACAGCTGTTTTCACGTATCTACTGGGTGTGTGTGGCAGATGTGTTCGTCAGCCCGCGCCAAGCAAACACTTACTTGAACCCCTCATATGGCCATCCAAGCACCTACAGGAAGAGGTGGGTAATATGCTGTTTACTGTTCTGTGACTTCCTTTTTTAACTTTTTTTTAAGTATATTAGTGAGCAAAACAATTCTTTTGTACCCATCCAGGCTCTACTCACAAATTTGTCTTTTTTGTAGCTAATGTTTTGAAATTGGACAAGTATTACAGAACACCATAGAATCCCATTACAGTCAGAACTCATTTATTATTAAAGTACCTATCTGTAAAGAAATCTTGATGGCTGTCCATATCGCTTATATAAGTAATTGAGTTTTTTAAAAAGCTACTATAATTCTTCAACAGTGTACATTTTCATCATTGCATTTTATTATGAATTGAATAATGGATTTTAATTGAGTAATAGAGACAGCCCTACTTAGAATGTAATAAGGATGGAATGGAAATGTACAGTGAATCACACTTCTGTGGAACTTCAGACCGCTTGTCTTGAACATACAATTGTTTATGAATTATTCAAATTATTCAAATTAAAATAAGTAACATGTCATCTACAGGAAAACAAATTTAAATCTATATTTTTTTCTTTAAAGTTTTGAGTACAAATTTGTTTGCTTAAGCTATAAAAATATATTGGACATGTTAGACCTAAATAAATGTATAAAGGTGCAATATCTTCTGATGATATTTAATGTTTCAATGAGCTTTATTATTTTTTGGATATATAAACCACAATGTGTTCTAGAAAAGTTGGGACAGGGGCATGTTTACTACTATGTTACATTACCTTTCCTTTTCATCAATTTTCAGTAATCATTTGGGGACTGAGTAGACACAAATTGCTGTAGTTGTGAAAGGGGAATTCGTTTTTTTTCATTCTTGATTGCTATAATAATTTAGCCGCTCAGCAGTCTGAGTTCTCCATTGCCGTATATTGTCCTTCATAATGCACCACAAGTTTACAAAAGGAGACAGGTCTGTACTGCAGGCAAGCCAGTCTGGCACCAGCACTCTCTTGCTACAAAGCCATGCTGCTGTAACACATGCAGAATGTAGCTTGATGTTGCCTTGCTGAAACAAGCAGGGATGTCACTGAAAATATCATCTAGATGGCAGCATATGTTGCTCCAAAATGTGGATATAACTTCAGTCAACAATCAGGATGGTTCTTTTTCTCTTTGACTAGGAGAACCCAACATGCATTATTTCCAAAATAATGCATAAAATGCAATAATTAATATGTGACATTAAAGGTTTGTCTGCATGTTATTGGGTTTATATGTGTGGTTGTGCATATGAGAAAAAAGCTGTGAGTTCTTTGGTCCCCCAATGGCTGCCATCAGACCCTGTGTGATGAATGGAGAGCTGAATTGGACAGTGGAGGATCATACAAGAGACAAACAGACACCTGAGGGTTGAAGGTGGCCCCATGAGATCCAGTCCCTATTTCACCTGTTTGTGCTTTTGTACATTTTGCTTTTCTTTTTTAACTGAAAAGTTCCAGTCTTTGCGTAAAATTTTATCCAGTATTACAAAGCTAGCCATTTGGAAAATGAATACATTCTTATGTCAGGGAGCCGTGGATGTGGTAGCTGTTTAAATGGGTTTGTTGACCACATGACTTGGGGTGGAAAATGCATATTACCAATTGGTGGAAAACTAACTAGAGATTATGAAATGACATATGATTGTCCCTATAAAGAGGTGTTTAAATGTCTCTCTCTCTCTCTCTCTCTCTCTCTCTCTCTCTCTCACTCTCTCACTCTCTCACTCTCTCACTCTCTCAGGGTAAAGTCTCCAATTGAGGTGAGGTCAGAGATTTGTGAGGATTATTATCCATGCCGTCTCTTGGCCAGTGTCCATGGTTACCAAACTGCTTATCAGACATACTTTGCCCGTCAGCAGCCTGGAAGCAGCTACCACCGTTACTGAGCAACTTCTTCACCAATATTTTCTGTAGCTGTATGAAAACAAACACTGATGTCTGACTTTTTTAAAACCATAAGCAGCTCAGAGTTCAATATTAATCATATGTTAATGTATAAACTCTTTGTGTATCAATTTATTTAATCCTTTTGCTGAACTGAGATCAGATAAAGAGCAACACTAATGTTCTCATATCTTCGATGTCCACTGTTCTGAGTAAATGGTCTCTAATTGCTATGATATAATCCTGGGCTAATATTAACTATGTTACCAATAGCATTGTAGAAATATTAGGTAGCTAAGCTAGCTACCTACAGTCATTAGCTTGAAGAGCAAGACAAGCACATAACCAGAACTAGCAAGTTAGCTAACATCATCAGGAACACAACAGCTAGATAAATTCAAAATAATCGGATGCTAATCTAAGCAGTGGATGGTGTGTATGAAGGGGACAGCATCAGGTTTGATCAAAAGACTCTCGGCTAGCCTTATCTAATTAGCTTAGTTATTTTCAGAAGACACCTTCATAAAATATGCTGCCGGGTGATATTACATTCTCCTCTTTGTAACAAAAAAATCCAATCACCAGTGGTAGGCATAAAAATATTTTTAAAAATAGGGTGGTATGTACATGCTTGAACAGTACAATTACCTGTCATATTAATAGCTAGTTTTCACAAAGGATCAGCAAGTTTATATGGTTCAGTTGTAGCCTGAAAAGGAAATAGGTATATTAAGTAGTTTTAAGCTGTGCCCATGGTTTAAGCTGAGATCACTGCATCTAATCTAATACTACCCAATTTTTTTCACAGATAAGCTGTTGAAAAGGCATTTTCCTTGTTTTCACTCCAAAGTTATTATGTTTCTGTATTTTTGCTCTAAGTGCTCTCATTGTGTAAACACATCGTTTATTGTTTCACCATTAAATCATATTCATATTCAGAACCTTTGTGTTACTGCACCCCACACATAAATGATTATATGTCCATTACAACATATATATGTTACCATAGACATGATTGCAAATGTTATCACATTGGCGGTCTGCACAGGTATGAAACTCAAGCCTGAAGCTGACCCACACCTTGGTGTTTCTGAAACTACAGGTACATGTCTTGACAAATTTGTGTTGGATACATTTTTAACATAACACATACAGAAAAGCTTAGTAGTGTCATAACCAATTATCACAGGAAAAATAGGGGAAAAAATAAAGCTAATGTAATTTGTGAAGCATATTTTGGGTTAAATTACTGGTTTTATTCATGTGATTGCAATCCACAAATTCATGTCCCATACCTGTGATTGCAATCCACAAATTCATGTCCAATGCCTGTGATTGTAATTCACAAATAATGCTAAAAATGAGTTAGCAAAACAAAAATGACATCTTTTCCATTACAACTGCTCTGAATAAATGTTAAATCAAAAGATTATCCATTAGATAGTGCTGTTTATCAGTCATCACCATTTTTTTCCTTTCCTCATTTATTATATCTGTAGTATCTGAATACTGATCAAATGAGCTATAAACTTGTCACATTCAGTATTTTCTGCATGTCCTCACTGTAACATTTACATTTAAATACATAAGATGTCTGCCAAACTAATGTAACAGAGCATGCTGTTTGCCCAAACCCTGCCTGAACCTACTCATGTGGATGTGGTTTTACAGTGCATTGCTTTGTTACAGCTGGTGATAAAATCACTCAGCATTGCTCAGGCAGCCTTCAACTTGTCACTGGTTGTTGCTAGGGGCTGTAAGAGCAGGCAACAGGAAGTTCGACTGCACTGTGTGGTCATGCAGACTACACCCTGCACTTAGCAAGTGTAGGCTACAAAACAATAAAAGTTGATATAAAAAGATAGCAAATTCATAATATTATATTTCTCAGTAGCTTTTCTCTAAATTTATACTCCAGCTCAGCAGAAATGCTAAGTATGCTAAATCATTTCACTCACATTGTTAACACTTAATCATGAGTGACCTGCATCTCAGAATAATACATGTCTTTCAATATCCATTAGACAAATTACTTGACCTATAACTTGGCCTATAATTTCAATTCACGATGAGGCTATGCTATCATTTCACTAAAGTTTAATTGTTACTGTCATCATTACAAAATCAAAGACAGGTGCAGTTTTTGTCCCCACCCAGTAGAAATCAAATTGCGATTGGTTAATTCTTCTGTCACTTCGTAAATTATGTTGATAGTCAATCTAATGCATTAGGACTTCTCTTAAGCTCTTAAAGTACTAACTAGTAGGACAGTTTGCTTAGCCTTTATCTAGGTACTATAAACAATTCCTGACTGACCAGTTTTACCCTTTTATGAAACACAAGGAAAACGGTGATACTTGCATTTAAATATGAGTTTAAATATACAATTTTATTCAATAAAAAATGATTGAAAAACTACAGACATGTAATTTTTTGGTCTCAGAAATTATTCAACCTTCTCTTAAGATCTGGAAGCCCTGAGGGTTTCATTCTGCTAAAATACACCCTACAGCCTGTCAAAAAGACAAAAAGCACCCCAAAACTCACCAAAAGACCAAATCAAACATGAAAAACCACATCCTAAAACACACTGAAATGTACCCCAAAACATGGCAAAATGAGTGTGAGTGTGTGTGTGTGTGTGTGTGTGTGTTTTGATGGAGAAAACAGGCCATGTGAACTCTCTGCACATGATTCACCACAGGATCACACAGGGTAAAAATGTTTGTGGTTTTAGTTCCTGAACAAGAGGAATGTGTTCAACATCCCAGACAGCAAAATTATACAGCAAGCAGCCAAACACATACACTGTTTCTCCAGGAATAACCTTCACAGAAACACTGCCAATAAAACACACAGCCACGTCACATACAACCCTTGCAGATGACAGCACACTACTGCACTAAATCTGCCCTGAGGCTAAGATTCACAAATCAGCATATTCCACAAAAATATACTGCACAGTAAGTTATTCTGCATCAACATATTCCACACTAATGTATTCCACACTAACACACTCCACATTTACACCTTTCACACTAATTTATTCAAGATTGACATATTCCAAACAAACATATTCAACACTAGCATATTAATGGCTAATATGTTCCATGCTATTTATTAATGGCTAATATGCTCCACGCCAATTTATTCCACACTAACCTATATTCCTACTAACATATTTCACACCAACAGTCCATACTAATATACTGCACATATTACTTACATATAGTCCACACTACCACACACCTAATCCTAATCCAACCCTCCTAGTCTAAGACCCAGTCCTCCCTCTAACTCCAACCATTTAACTCTCTGATACCAACTATCTAAATTCAATCATTCAGTTCTCCCCCACCCTTTAATCCCAACCACCAAACCCCCAAATTCCATGCCACTAACATACAATGGCACAATAAATCAACAATCAAAAAAGACAAAGATAGAACACACACACCCACACACACACACACACACACACACACATTTTCTAAGATGCTTCTTCCTCAGGGTCACGGGACAAGGATAGAACAAAAAAGTTAAATAACACATTAAAGAGGACAACAAAAATATTAGAGAAATGTACAGCTGATTTGAGTACATCTAATTAGAGCACCTAACCCCAACCCTCTAACCCTTATCCTCTAACAACCTAACCACAACTCTCAAACTGCAACCTTCTAACCACCTGACCACAACCCTCTAAACACAATACTTAAACCACCCAATCTCAACCCCAAACCTCTAAGCACCTAACCCCAACCCTCTAACCCTTATCCTCTAACAACCTAACCACAACTCTCAAACTGCAACCTTCTAACCACCTGACCACAACCCTCTAAACACAATCCTTAAACCACCTAATCTCAACCCCAAACATCTAAGCACCTAACCCCAACCCTCTAACCCTTATCCTCTAACAACCTAACCACAACTCTCAAACTGCAACCTTCTAACCACCTGACCACAACCCTCTAAACACAATCCTTAAACCACCTAATCTCAACCCCAAACATCTAAGCACCTAACCCCAACCCTCTAACCCTTATCCTCTAACAACCTAACCACAACTCTCAAACTGCAACCTCCTAACCACCTGACCACAACCCTCTAAACACAATCCTTAAACCACCTAATCTCAACCCCAAACATCTAAGCACCTACCCCCAACCCTCTAAACCCAGTCATTCAACCACTTAACCTCAAACTTAATCCTCAAACATCAATACTCTATATATTCAATACTCTTACCTCAACCCCAGTTCTCTAACCACCAAACCCCAATCCTCAAACTTTAAACCTCAAACTCAAACCATAATGGACATATAGAATTATGGTAAACTGGGTTTGTTTGTGCTTTTCCCACACATTTACTCAAATTTGATAAGGGGCACTGACATCTCAGGGAGCCATTATGTCTTTGTTAACTTGTGGCTCTCCCGTTTAGTTAGTCTCTGCTGCACTCTAAATCTCTAACATATACAAATATTTGTATAGAAAAGCGGAAATTTAATTATCATTACATACCGTTATCATTACATAGTTGGTTGAGATGAAAACAGCATATAGTGAAAGTAATGCTAGTCATAATGATGTTAATGCTAACTTGATCACCCTAATTATAGCCATAACGGCATAAATGGGCATTTAAATGGGAGATTTTGATTAAATTTGTGACTAACTATATTTCATGAATATGTACTAACATCTTATAATATATCATCACACAATTTTTAATTTCAAACTTAGCAGAGGGCACAGCCTCCAGCCTACAATCCATATTCACCCTGCTGTTAGAATCTGCAGGACTGATGTTTGAAGGTTTTTTCAAGCTGGAAGCTTTGGTTAAAAAATACCCTGATACGTTTTCTGTATGCACCTCCTACTTGAGGTAATGGGTTTCACAATATAGGAGAGAAAATGTATACATGAAAATATAAATGACCTAGTAATGCAGCTATTTCATTAAAATCCCCTATGTAAGACACACACACATCCACAGAATGTGGATTTTTTTGTGTGTGTATTTGTTATCTGATTCCTCCACCAATCATATTCGTCCCTTTGTGGTGCAGCAGCTATAAACTGAGTGTGCATGTGCTGGTCACTTTCGGTAATCATCAGATCAGGACAGAAGATGAAGACTTTAACTTTTCTGCTGCTGTCTGCTCTCATAGCTCTGTGTATGTGCACAGGTGAGTGTGTTACCTTTGCCTTATTCATTCCTGAGAGAGACATATTTAAGCTAATATACATTATAATGTGAAATTGGTATGTGTGTAATTTGTTTGCTGCAGGTGCTTCTGATTCAGACACTAAGTCTGTCGGTGCTGGAGACTCCCCCAGTGATGAAGGTAAGAAAATGCAATATGTGACAGAAAAGTTTTCCACATTCTGCTCATCACATTTGCAGTAGTTCTGTATAATATTGAGCTGAAAGTTCAGTGAATCTATAGCAGTATGTGAGTATGCCCTGACAGAGTACTAGAGCGGTGGTGTTCAACTAAAATTTGGGAAGGTCTAGTTACATCAAATATTTCTTACAAATATCTGGATTTACAAACTAACATGAGTAAATGGTGACCTCTAAGTGCTTCACCATTAATCATTGCTCCAGACAACTAATCAAATAATGTAAGACCCATAAAATATATTTTGATTGATCTGCTTTATTTTGAATACTTTTTAATCTATTGCACATTTTAAAATTACCCTGGCTAATAAATAAATAAATAGTTTCTTTCTTTCTTTTCTTTTTTTTTTTAAGAAAAAGTCCTAAAAACTTTCAAATATTAAAAAGATTGTCCACAGAGGACAAAATTCCTGTCTTTTCATAAGCTAAGAAAAATACTTAAACAATGATAAAGGCTATTCTTAATGAATAATACATGCTCTTGCACTGTCAGGGAATGGGCAGGTACTCTGGTTGGCTTTTCATGTTGAGCTAGGGTTTTACTCATCCTCAGAACTGATCTTGTCAGTAGGTTCATGTGAAGTGATTCTTTTGTTTTGCAGTGGTTCTTAATGTTTTCTCTTTTAACAAGCACCTCAGACTCTCAACAGATGAAACAACAATTTTAATTGGCTTTGCTCCAGATTTAAAAAAAAATGCTCAGTTCAGTCCATTGAAACAATCTGCTAACTGCGGTCCACCAGTTAACGACCACCTGAACGAAAGATACCCCAAGTATTTTTAAGAAATTATCATAATTCATAACTCATTTATTAGATGAGATTCCCTGTTATCAAGGGTTGACATTTCTATCATGCAGTTAGCTGGGTAACACAGCTAAATGTAGTTTTTAGATATGCATGCTTCAAGCACTGAATAGAAGCAATAGGCCTAACATTAATTACAAAACAGGTTAGAATAGAACACAGAATAAAATGCATGGTTAGGTTCAAAATACTCAAACAATCTCAATAAAAGCACTGTAACATAAAAGTTCACTGTAATCTAAAAGGGGACAAAAATAACCACGAACGTTTCAGAAAATGTGCAGAATTTCTCACAGCTGTGAAAGGGGCTCGCCTCTATGTTGTCTGCTGTAGGGGGAAATGAATCCCCTACCCCAATACTGCTCAGCAGAAATATTTTGATATGTCTGCTCTCGTTTCATGTACGCTCTCAAATTCAAAGTGGTGAATAATTTTAAAGACAGATACAAAAATATGTGAGAAATGTAAAGTATAGCATGACAACATGAAATTAGACTTAAATGCATTATAATTGGCAGCCTTGCTACTCTACTAGGGGTTTACACTGTACTTGTGCAGATTTAATAGAATAAGACTTTCAATAACATTTAGTAAATTCATCATACTTCTACTCAGCTAGCTTTACAAACTTGCTGTATTCCAGATAAAAGATACAATGTGAAAAAGACAAGGCTAGTAACATCAGCTAGGTATCATACCATTAGCATCTTAAATATTTTAGATTGACTGCCTTTTTTGAGCAAATTTCAAGCCATGTCATCCTCTTTTGGAATATATGGTCCCATTCTGCATTTGATTTTTCAATCCTGCATTACTTGCCATGTCCAGTGTGTGGCCTTTAATCTTTAGCCCATTACTCTGAAACTCTTATTCCTAAGCATTAATCATTAGACCTTGGTCAATAACTCCTAATCTTTAGCCCACAACCGTTAACCCTTACTTTTCAGCCTATGACCCCTAGGTTTTGACCCCTAGAGCTTCATTTTTAGCCCATGATTCCTTACCACTACTTTTATGCCTATGGCAACTGTATGTTTGTGTGCATGTGTGTCTGTATGTTTTAAAGGTGTGTTTGTGAAGAGAGATGTGGCCGCCGCTGTGGCACGGCAGAAGAGAGCTGGAGGAGCTGACCTTTCACAGGCCCAGTTAGAGAGGTATGAACATGCATACATGCATTTACATACAAATCCACACACACACACACATACTTACTTTCTTTCCCCCAATTCCCTTCTTTCTCTGTCTGCAGTCTGCGTGAAGTGTGTGAGGCGAACCTGCAGTGTGAGCACATGATGGACACAGAAGGAATCATCGCCGCCTACACTGCTTACTATGGGCCAATCCCCTATTAGACTGACACCTCATCAACCACTCACTGCCAGCCTGCCACAGAAACACACCTAAAATGGGCAGGCCATCAGAAAGCTGAGCAGAATATAACCCAGAAACCCATACTTATAACGGATCACAGTAGGACCTGAGTAGATTTCTTTTTTTCATGTGGATGACTGAGAGAAAAGACTGTGTTCATTTTAATATGAATTATATTATTGATGTTAATATTACCACAGTGTTCAGGTATTAAGTCATATTGAAAAACGAGAGAGAGCGGAAAGTGATTTAAAGGCTTTTAGTTATTCACATTTTAGATTATGTGTAATAGTATTGTAGCATAAATAAAGCTAAAATACCCAAACATTCTCAGTGTCTCTTTGTCCATTTAATTTTTTTAATGAAATATTGTGAAGGAACAAATACCTGACAGTTTTCCAGAGTGCTGCACTGAGCAATGAGCTCAAAAGAGAAAACACATACACCCATGCAGATTGCCACTTGCACCTTGTGCAACAGTCTGAAAATCAAAGGTTTTTCTTTTCAACAATGTGCTAACAATATGGTCAATTTGTGTGTTAGTGTGTGTAGCACTAAAATAAAAGAAATGTGATTAAAACTACTTTTCAGTATCTATCTAGATCCATATCAAGCTACATTCACATGAAGTTCAAGACATGTGCGCCTTCTGAGTGCATTTAGCAACAACCAAACAGTAATAATTACCTAAGCTGGCTGTTAAAATACAATAAAAAAACCTCTTCACATGAATATTTGCTGTATGAAACTATGTGTATGTTAAACTACCTCAGCCTGAGCTTCACAAGATTTTAGCAGTGAATATTTAACAAGCCCTGAATTGAATGTTAACACATTATACGTTTCAGTTCGATTAATTTACATATCACTCATCCTTCATGGCTTCATTCAGAGGCATGTTCACTGACTCCTCAAACTCAGAGAGAGAAAAAGAAAGGGAGGCAGCAAATCAAATCACGTTTATTGTCACATCACATTTACACAGATGCAAGGTGAGAGAAAATCTTAGGTGCATAGCCCCCTTGTAGAATTTAAATATAAACATATACTCAATATACTAATATTGCACTTTTTCCAATGTACAGTTCTATGGTAGTAAGTTATGAAATAAAACTTACTGAATGAGATAAAACATGAAAAGAGAGAGTATGTGTGTGCAAGGGCATGCGAAAGAGAGAAAGAACAAACATGGGAGATGCCTGAAAAAGTAAAATATACTCCTCTGTAGAACAATGGGCCTCATTCATCATCATATATAGCTTATGACTTCAGGCTTTACAGCTGTAGTTATAAAATCCTTATTCTCACTCATCTGGAATTTTGTATAACACCAAAGATTGATCTGCTGCAGTTCATGTATGAAGCTAAGAGATTTGCTGACAATACAGTTAATCTTGCACTTCACCATACTCTTCAACACTTACGCCCACTATTTATAGACTTCAGTTCAGAATTTAACACCGTAGATTTTGGCCCCACTCCCATTTCTTATTTTTACCACTACCCTTGTTTTCGAGTGTCATCTTGCTCCTTGAAAATGAAAACAAAATGGGACATTACATAATTATCAGGCTATCAGCGGTGCTCTGCAGTGATATCAGAAGAGTGGTAAAATTCAGCAACCTCACTACTGGTCTTTAGTTAAATTTAGGGCATCATATGCCTTCAAAAGGGGGGATATGACAATTACTTATTATTGCCCACCTCCTAATTATTTGGTGATGTGAAGCTGAAGTCAGCTGTTCACCAGCTTCTTGTTAGAATTTTCCCTTTCCACATTAAATGGGGTGCCAGAATGTAACTGCTGCATCATTTAAGGTGTAACAGGAAATTTAGTTAGTTAGCTACCAAGACATCAGCGTACTACTAGCGATTTTAATGCTTGTTATGAGGAATAGGTCCAAAATACGTTAAAATGACATTACACTAAGATAATACAATATGGTTATGATAATTAAAACAGAGAAAATACTTACATTAGTGGGTTTCTTTGGTTGCCTATGTAACATGTGTTCATGGTGTTTTCAAAGCAGTCCCACTGAATAACCCTTAACCCCTTAATAATCTGTTCGATGAGTGCTGCGATGACTAAAGAAAGGACTCGGACCACAACTCCTCCTGGGTACTGGTTCTCCTTATAATAGCTGTATGAACATAAAAATATACAGTGTAAGCTCTGCAGACAGTCTCTCTCTCTCTCTCTCTCACACACACACACACACACACACACACACACACACACACACACACACACACACACACACACACACGTGCATGCAGGTCATCACGCCCCCTTCTCTCAGTTTGCATTTAGCAGACTGAAGACACTGCAGCAGAGGCATAGCAACACCTTGACTCTTAAAGTGACAGTACACAGTTAATGAAAACTTCAAAATGAGTGATTCCCCAGTACGGATACATAAAATGCGTAACATGAAAACTAATTATTCAGAAAAATTTCTGGAAAAATCTGGATTTTGGTGGAATTTTAACAAAAATTCGCAGAAATTCGCTTTCGCAAAGGTCAACAGCAACGTACAACAACAAAACATCACACACAGCACTAAAAGAGCTGCTACCAAAATCTGAACCACCACTGCTCCTACTGATCCTAATCTAGCCTGCAACCAAGCATTAGCAGAACATCTGGCACCCTCTGATGCCCCAAACGCATCTCTTATAATCTTCAATGCATCTATGACATTGGTCATATTATCAGAACTATCAGGAATCAAAGTATAACAAGCATCCCCAGTCAAATTCAGAGCTAAACTAAGTCTACCTTGTTTGGCCAAAATATAATCAAGAGCCATATCATGTTTTAATAATGTCAATCTGTGACTCTTGAGTATTTGACAAATATTCAAACCCCTTAATTGTCTCATTCACAAAACCCTGCAGGGTGTAGGTAATGTTATCAATATGGTCTGCCAAAAATACCACACCATACCATGGAAGTATTCCTATACACCACTTCTCACGTATTCTCCAATGATAGGCATCTAATGTGTCAAATTGTGCAAGTGCTCTCTTCTGTCTACTTCCTGAAACAGCACTAGATTGACCTTCATTAGTCATTCCTCCAGACAGAAAAGACCTCATACGGAAGTTTCAATGTTGCCATATAACATCCAATCCACCCATGCGATAGAAATACACTGCTCAAAAAAATAAACACTTAAACTCCAAGTAAATCAAACTTCTGTGAAATCAAACTGTCCACTTAGGAAGCAACACTGATTGACAATCAATTTCACAGCTGTTGTGCAAATGGAATAGACAACAGGTGGAAATTATTGGCAATTAGCAAGACACACTCAGTAAAGGAGTGGTTCTGCAGGTGGGGACCACAGACCACTTCTCAGTACCGATGCTTTCTGGCTGATGTTTTGGTCACTTTTGAATGTTGGTGCTTTCACACTCGTGGTAGCATGAGACTCTACAACCCACACAAGTGGCTCAGGTAGTGCAGCTCATCCAGGATGGCACATCAAAGCGAGCTGTGCCAAGGTTTGCTGTGTCTGTCAGCGTAGTGTCCAGAGACTGGAGGCGCTACCAAGAGACAGGCCAGTACACCAGGAGACGTGGAGGAGGCCGTAGGAGGGCAACAACCCAGCAGCAGGACTGCTACCTCCACCTTTGTGCAAGAAGGAACAGGAGGAGCACTGCCAGAGACCTGCAAAATGACCTCCAGCAGGGCACAAATGTGCATGTGTCTGCACAAACGGTTAGAAACCAACTGCATGAGGATGGTATGAGGGCCCGACGTCCACAGATGGGGTTGTGCTCACAGCCCAACACCATGCAGGATGCTTGGCATTTGCCAGAGAACACCAGGATTGGCAAATTCGCCACTGGCGCCCTGTGCTCTTCACAGATGAAAGCAGGTTCACACTGAGCACATGTGACAAACGTGACAGAGTCTGGAGACGCTGTGGAGAGCGATCTGCTGCCTGCAACATCCTTCAGCATGACCGGTTTGGCAGTGGGTCAGTAATGGTGTGGGGTGGCATTTCTTTGGAGGGCCGCACAGCCCTCCATGTGCTCGCCAGAGGTAGCCTGACTGCCATTAGGTACCGAGATAAGATTCTCAGACCCCTTTTGAGACCATATGCTGGTGTGGTTGGCCCTGGCTTCCTCCTAATGCAGGAGAATGCTAGACCTCATGTGGCTGGAGTGTGTCAGCAGTTCCTGCAAAATGAAGGCATTATAGCTATGGACTGGCCCGCCCGTTCCCCAGACCTGAATCCGATTGAACACATCTGGGACATCATGTCTTGCTCCATCCACCAACGCCACGTTGCACCACAGACTGTCCAGGAGTTGGCGGATGCTTTAGTCCAGGTCTGGGAGGAGATCCCTCAGGAGACCATCCGCCACCTCATCAGGAACTTGCCCAGGCATTGTAGGGAGGTCATACAGGCACGTGGAGGCCACACACAATACTGAGCCTCATTTTGACTTGCTTTAAGGACATTACATCAAAGTTGGATCAGCCTGTAGTGTGTTTTTCCACTTTAATATTGTGTGTGACTCCAAGTCCAGGCCTCCATTGGTTAATAAATTTGATTTCCATTGATGATTGTGTGATTTTGTTGTCAGCACATTCAACTTTGTACAGAACAAAGTATTCAATGAGAATATTTCATTCATTCAGATCTAGGATGTGTTATTTGAGTGTTCCCTTTATTATTTTGAGCAGTGTATATATGCCTTATTACTGCAAACCCACCAAATATCCTTAAAATTCCCTATCGTCACATTTCCAGGCAAAACTTGATTCTGCACCTTCAATGTTACCTCCTGTTTAAGATATGGCACATAAAGAGTTACCTTATACAAACCATCCTTAGTCGTATATCTAGGCTCCCCCAAATCCATCATATAGTTATCACAGTCTGACTTTCCCATAAACATTCCCAGTGCATTATGAGTTTCATTTGAACGAAAACAGCTTTTAGCCCTAACTGCTGTCACTTCCATAGCATCAGGAATTACTGCCATTCCCTTTTCATATTGATCAAGTAAATTTACATATGGTAGCTCCCCTAACCAGGAACAATTCAACCTAGGCTTAAACAAACGCACTGACAAAGCCATTATTATATCATCTGCTGACTGTTGCTGATATAAAAACCATGATAATGCATAAGATTGACATGTAGCTAATAATGGTTCTGGCACTGTTTCTAAAATTGAATGCCATGTACCTGGTGTTGGCACTTTCACCACACATGGACAATCCAACCTGCCAGCTGATCTTGAGCCTGAGCGAGCCTCATCGCGTCACTGCGAGCGACTGAGAGCGCGTCACTGCGAGCGACTGAGAGCGTGTCACTGCGGTAATGTTTTTTGTGCCATCAGCTTCTAAATCGACAAAAAGCGGTAAGTGGCTGAAATATCATGGCTTCTGCTGGTTGTTTCGTCTGCACAGAGTG
The DNA here is from genome assembly GCF_015220715.1 of Pygocentrus nattereri. NCBI lineage: Eukaryota > Metazoa > Chordata > Actinopteri > Characiformes > Serrasalmidae > Pygocentrus > Pygocentrus nattereri. The sequence continues at coordinate 26,057,946 of NC_051211.1, forward strand.
TGGCTTGTTTAGTCTAACGCCCTTTTCTGCCTCTAGCGATAGTGGCTGTGTTTGTGCTAAGTGCCAGCTAGTTAGCTGTTTGGCGGAGAAGGTAGACCAGTTAGAAGTGCGTATCCAGGGATTATTAAGGGATAGGCAGCCAGATGCAGCGTTAGCAGCTCCGGGTGCCCTAGGGAGAGTTAGTACCCCCTCGACTCCGGCGTTAGAGCCCTCACAGCGGGGCGAATGGGTGACGACACGGCGGTCTAGCCGGAAAGGCTAAAGCTAACGCTGAGGCCAAAGCTAGCCCACCGGAACACCATGCTCCTCTGATTCGCATGTTAAACAGGTTTGCCCCGCTCAGTGAAGCACCCACTGTGAAGCCTGTTAAAAGCACTCTGGTCATAGGAGACTCGATTGTTCGACACGTGAAGTTAGCTACTCCTTTAGGGGCGCCAGCGGTTACAGTTAGATGTTTATCGAGAGCCAGAGCACCAGACATTAGTGGCAACCTTAGACTCTTAGCTGATAAGACATATTCGGGGATAGTCATTCATGTAGGGGCCAATGATATCCGTCTGCGGCAGTCTGAGGTAACTAAGGCTAATATTAGAGAGGTGATTAAACAGGCCCAGACGATGTCTGATGCCGTAATCTGCTCTGGCCCCATCCCAAAGCGGCGCGGCGCTGAGGCCTAGAGCAGGCTTACGGCGTTAAACTGCTGGATGTCCAAGTGGTGTTCCGAAAATCAAGTGGGCTTTATAGATAATTGGTTGCATTTTGAGGCCAAGCCTGGTCTTATAGGTAGGGATGGTGTCCACCCCACGCGGGAGGGTGCTGCCTTACTTTCGTGCAGCATAGCACATAGTCTTTTAGTTAGTCGGCAGAGTAGTGTAAACAGCTGCTGACAGTCCAGAGCCAAGACCAGGCCGCAGACAAACAGACAGGCTAAACCGACCGTCTGCGATCCGCCTTGAGGCTTCGCCCAAGATCAGCTTTATAGAGACTGTGTCTTTGCCCTGAATTAAAACTAAATTTAATAATAGAAAAACTCAATCAGTCTGTTTAAATAACCTAATCAACATGTATCCATGTTCTGATGATAGCACTATCATAAGGTGGAGTCTATATAATATAATATACCAAAATACTCTCGATATTAGTCAGAAACAATGCGCCACTTTTACTTCCTTTGAGGTCCTCTCTATTCACGTTACAAATCCGGTCACAAAAAAGAAGGCATTTTCATTATTTAACATTTATAGGCCACCAGGGCCATACTCTGAATTTATAAAAGAATTTAGTGACTTCGCTGCAAACCTGGCTGTGTGCAACGATAAAGTAATAATTGTAGGGGATTTTAATATTCACTTTGAGAAGGTAGACGACCCATTAAAAAAGGCATTTACCTCAATCCTAGATTCTGTTGGTTTTACCCAAAATGTAACAGGGCCTACACACAACTGCAGTCATACGTTAGATTTAGTTTTGACACTAGGTCTAAACATAGACAAGCTTAATATCCTACCGCAAACCACAGCAATGCTCGGAACATCCAAAGCTCGGAAATTAGAGCGGAAATGTCGTCAAACCAAACTGGAAGTGTTCCACTCTGCCTGGAAGGACAGCCTTATAGAATATAGAAATGCTCTCACGGAAGCTCGCTCAGCATATCTGGCCTCGCTGATCGAGAAAAATAAGTATAATCCTAGAATACTGTTTAATGTGATTTCCCAAATCACAAAAAAAATCAGGCAGGTACTGAACCAGAAATTCCAGCAACTCTCACTAGTGAAGTTTTTATGGACTTCTTTAATAATAAAATTGAAAATATTAGAAAACAAATTCAACCCACAGTATCAAATTCAAATCCAGCTTGGCTGTCATCTGACTTGGCTGATATAGAACAAAACACAGCTGTAGAAAAGAGAGAACTTTTTACCCACTCCCACAGCTAGAACTAGAGAAGATTATCTCTTCTGCAAATTGCACAACCTGCATACTCGATGCAGTTCCTTCAAAATTACTCAAAGAAGTACTGTCAGTTATTATAAACCCTATTTCAACTATTGTAAACTCGTCCCTTAGTCTGGGCCATGTACCCAAAGCTTTTAAACTAGCAGTTATCAAACCCCTGATCAAGAAACCAAATCTTGATGTCGCCGTTTTGTCTAATTACAGGCCTGTTTCTAACTTACCGTTTATATCAAACACCTTAGAAAAAGCTGTGGCCCAACAACTTAGTTCATATCTACACAAGAACCATATATATGAAAAATTTCAATCTGGATTCAGGCCACACCACAGCACTGAGACAGCTCTAGTTAAGATAACTAATGATCTTCTTGCCTCTGATCAAGGCTACATATCTCTCTTAGTGCTACTTGACCCTAGTGCGGCTTTCGATACAGTAGACCACAACATTCTCCTAGAAAGGTTAGAAAACATGGTTGGAGTTACAGGGACAGCCCTATCATGGTTCAGATCTTACCTATCAGAACGTTATCAGTTTGTTAGGGTAAACAATTTATCTTCCAATTATTCAAAAGTGAGATTTGGAATTCCGCAGGGGTCTATATTAGGACCATTCTTATTTATACTATACATCTTACCGTTAGGCACAGTTATAAGTAACCATGGCGTAAACTTTCATTGTTATGCAGACGATACTGAACTGTACATATCAGCCAAGCCTGATGACCAATACAGGTTAAAGAAAATAGAGGACTGTGTAAAAGACGTGAAAGGCTGGATGTCACGTAACTTCCTCCTATTAAAACAGTAACAAAACAGAGGTTCTCCTTCTGGGTCCAAAATTAGCAAGAAGTAAATTACCAGATTTAATCTTAAATCTCACCGACTTCTCAGCCACACCTGGCTCAGCAGCAAAAAATCTTGGCGTTATAATATATTCAGATTTATCATTCGATCAACACATAGGCAGCATCACTAGGACAGCTTTTCTACATCTTCGCAACATTGCCAAGATAAGAAATGCCCTATCCCTGTGTGATGCGGAAACACTAGTACATGCCTTTATTACTTCTAGGCTAGACTACTGTAACGCACTACTGTCAGGATGCACGAGCAGGAATTTAAACTCCTACTAGTCCAAAACGCCGCAGCCAGGGTCCTCACTAAAACTAGAAAATTTGATCATATCAGCCCAGTGCTATCATCACTTCATTGGCTGCCTATTAAATTCCATATTGATTATAAAATCCTTTTATTGATGCCAAACTGTTTCAGAGTGCTGCTGTGTCTTTTTGTCCTTCTGGTTCTCTCCTTTTAGTTAAGCTGTCATAGTCAGATCTGCCGGAGTCATTAGCCACACTCTGGAAATGTTTACATCCCCTGTTTATGTACAAACAGATAGAATAAAACTAATTCCATCTCCCTGCTTTCTTTCCGAGTATACAATCTGTATAAAAGTATACAAAATACCACATGTCCGGCTGGACACTGAAGGATGACCGACTGCCGAGCCCTCCTGCTACCCACTTCAGACCAGCTGCCCATGCCCCAGCTGCCACCACCTGCCTTGGACTAGCTGCCCACCCTACACTGATGTTCTCATAGACTCCTAGCTATTCCTAATACCAATATTACTGCTATTAATATTAGTAGTACAATCACTTGTAGGTATTTTGACCAGAGGAGGATGGGTCCCCCCTGGTGAGCCTTAAATTTGATTTGATTTGATCTTACAGAATGAGTTAACTGCTGAAACCATAGGTTCCTACTAGCCACTGGATCTGGAATCCATAACACCAAAGAATCAAAACAATATGTCTTCCACTTAATTTCTCTTTTCTAATGCATGATAACGCTCAGTCATGTCATCAGGTGTCCAATCTACCTTAAGTAAAAGAACCAAAAACACTTACAACAGGCAGCAAACCCACAGTTTCCTATCAAGGAGATAATCCACATGGAGGATGTGCCCCCTGAACACAATTCCCTCAATACCACCTGCTTGGCTTCTTGTATTTATACACAGCCCAAGGGATCCTCTCTACTGACCCCATGAAGACGGGAAGAGGAACTGCAGCGAGATGTATCTAGTGCCCTACTGACAGATAACCATTTTGGTTACAAACAGTTCCCTTATTAACCCTTATTACAATTAAAACTAAGCACTAAAACCCAACAATTACTTGATTTACTCCTAGTAAACCACTATTTTTACCACAAGTCAACAAATGAAGTGAACTTCAAAGACATTGAGAACTTTGTTAACAAGACAACAATGTACAAACACCAAAACTCTACAACTCACAATAAAAATTTCAATCTTAAACAAATATTTTAGTGATGAATAAATCACTCAGTCAGTTGCCAAGTTCCTGTTAAAGAATCACAGTATGTAGTGTACACATTAACCTACATGTGTAGTTCATTAACACTAAATTGAAAAATTTCTTTCACTTGTTTATAAATGAACACACACTGGATACATATAAACAGTAATGGCTAGAAAAGGCTTTTTTTTAGTCCCCCACAGATGTCTTCAATGGAGCTCAGGTTACGTAATGCACTGGCTTGCCGCCAAGAGTTGTCTGGCTCTCTCTCCCTCTCCTCGCTCAGAAAAAAAAGAAGTGAAATAGGATACAACAAAGAATTAATCCCAATCCATTCTTTTAACAATGCAATAAATTTATACACTTTATCTGTCAACACACGGGTTATTTATATTCTATAATCACTGTTTCCCCAACTATGATGTCATATCATGCAATATGTATAATCAATATATAACACCCTCTGGTCTTTATTTACCCATGCTTATGCACACTGTATACCCTCCTGTCCTTCCTGGGGGCTCATCAGAACCATGCATCCACTCATAAGAGGCTCATTCATTTTTTTTCCAAAGTCTCTGAAAAGAGGCTCATAGATTTTTACTTATCTATTTAGTTACTCACTATATAATCAAAAGTCCTCTTTCCTAGAGCTCATTTAACAACCACTGTCCCCCAAAGAAGGCTCATTGTTGTTTATAACCATTAAAAGTAAAACAAAACATGGAACTCCTTCTCCTTACATCTCTCTCCTCCTCACAAGCAGCGTCACAGACACTTGGCACTCAGCCAACACACCACACTCCGAAAGCTCAAAAAGGAAAAGGGAGGGGCAAAGTGAACACACATAAACACACCTGGCCAACATTATACACACTTGGACACACACTCAGAGACACTCACAGAGACAAACAGGGAGGCACCTCAAAGTCACACATATTCCACATGTAAAGAGAAGGTAGAACCCCCCTTTACCAAGGACACACACACACACACACTTCGCACTCAGCCAAACATAAACTTCGCATGCATGCTTTACTCTGTGTCTCCGAAAAAAAAATGTAGGGATGCAGCGGTTTTCCTCATTTAATTCTCTTTTCTGTATTTTCTCTTTTCTCGTAACTGCTTCTCTTTGTGCACATATTCACATTTCTCTACTTATCTTTACTTCTCTTTGTTTCTTCACTTTTCCTCTATTATCCTTGCATTCCTCTATTAACTTTTTAACTACCAAATTCCCAGGGCCCAGGGTGTGCTCCCCAAATTTAAACTATTACACTTATTTCTCAAGGCCCAAGTTTCACACTGTGGCGAATGGAAAACACATGACTTACTGTTAATGAGATCAAAGGGCCGTAATCTACGTTACGCTCGCATGGTGTCAATCAATCGCACTTCTAACGCTACTCCTTGGGTATTACACTTCTTATTTTCTCCTTATTTCCCCTTTTTTATTCTCTTTTTCCTCTATTTTCTTTTTTCCCTTTATTCCTCTATTCTCCCCCCTTTTATTGTGACAGGCACCCCACAATAAAATTAATTTAGCAGAGACAGACAACACTCCACCTACACAAACAAACACTAGTAATCACAGTTATTAAAACCACAACAGATTCACACGGTGTGATACAAACGGAAAACCTCAGTCTCTACCATCGCTAAGATCAGTGCCCAAATAGTGAGAAAAATCTCACCGTAAATATGCCAGCAAAAGGCGGCATTCTATTCTATTCTAAGTTGTGTAGGTGGGGAGACGAAAGCTCTGTAGACACTATCTGGATTTAAACATGAACAACTTTATTTTAAATTAATAAGATAGTGTTAAAGCCCTGTGACAGTCACCGAGGCTGAATGTGGGATCTCTCTCGTCCAAGCTGCCTCTGCTCTTATATGCTGAATGTACGCACATACATAACATAGTTAGAGACACAGACACATCCATACATTCCCATAAAGAAACACCTGGAAAAGATTATTCTAACGCAATCAGATACCCATAAAGAAATACTGCTCTCATACCATTGGCATGCTATTCTATAGGGCGAGAGAGGCCCTCAACAGAACACACACGCGTTAACAGAGGAAAAGAGAGCTTAACAGTGCATAAAGATAACAGATATAAAAATATAAAGAAAAACATGAATATAACAATTATAAGATGCGTGTATAAGATGAGCACCTCAATAGACAGATAGCTAGATAGATAATAAAAAAGTTTGTGCATGTATTGTACCAAATAAAGCGTCCAGTGTCCAGTTGTGCAAGATGTGCAATGAGGTATGCAGAAAGTGCGAAATGTGCAGCACGCTGTCTGTATGTGCAGATGACTAGAGAAACACAAGATAAGCATGAGATTCAGAATCAGTCCTCCTTTCTCTCCACCTTTCTCTTCTGGCCCCCCTGTGGGACTAAGCAGAAGGCCTAAGACAGTTAATATGAAGTCTGAGTAGTATGTATCCTACACTTTCAATCAGTGTATAATTTATGACCCGCCCTATGTGATTTATGACCTATGATTTATGACCCCTCTGTGACAGGTGAATTTATGATCGCTCTCTCTGTGGCAGGCCAGTTTGAGGGACAGGTCAGCCTGGGGTGGGTGTTTTACGACACCCCTCTCTGTGACAGGCCGGTTTGAGGTATAGGTCAGCCTATGGTATGTGTTTTATGACACCCCCTTATCAGTGTGGTTCAAATGTGTTTAAAAAGTGCCAGAACGTCTAGACCTAGACTAAACATTTATTTAGTCTCATTGAAACTGTTTGCTCCAGAGAAAATTACTTACATTTTTTATTTTTGTTAATGAATGGTCTGGTTGTGTATACAATATTTAATAAGGTTCCGGAGTGTGACCAGGTTTGAATTTGTCCAAAGAACATGTTTTCAGTTTTGTTTTTTAACAATGTAAAAGAGACTATTACACTATTTATTCTCACACCTGATGAATTTGGTTGGAAACACGAGCGAGTTACTTTTGGTCACATGACAAATGTCGGGTAAAGTCTGGGTAAAGAAGAGTAACTCTTGTAGGTATAGAATAATGTGTAATTGTACTTTTAAAGGCTACAATAAGGTTTTCAGTTACTTACGCGCGCAAACAACAAACTACATACCGAATCAGTTAATGTTAAAGGGTTGAATGGTCCAATCAAGCGTTCTAAAGTCTTTGCTCACTTGAAGCGTCTGAAGGCAGATCTAATATTTTTGCAGGAAACACATCTTAAGCCTGGAGAACAGTATAGGTTAAAATTCTCTGGAATCGCTGACATTTTCCATTCCACTTTCAATTCTAAAACCAGGGGAGTAGCTATTTTGATTAAAAGGGGTGTCCAGTTCATTCCTGATAATATTATTGCGGACGTGAATGGTAGGTATCTGATTATTCGTGGAACCCTGTTTAGTACTCCACTGTTGTTGGTGAACGTCTACGCTCCCAACTTCGATGATCCAAAATTTATACATAAGCTATTTGGTTCTATCCCCTCTTTAAATACTCATCTTTTGATAATGGGGGGAGATTGGAATTGTACAATAGACCCGGTTTTAGATCGCTCAGACTCCTGCACTCTAGCACGATCTCTGATGTCTCAAGCAGTTTCTGAGTTTTTAGCTGAAAACAGTATCATTGACCCTTGGAGATTTCAGAACCCACTCAAAAAAAAATTTTCCTTTTATTCTCATCTGCATCAAATCTACTCCAGTATTGACTATTTTTTGTGGACAGCTCCCTTATCCCTAAAGTTACTTCCTCCAGTTACTATCCAATAATTATCTCAGACCCCTATCTGTAAATATATGGTTTTCAAATCTTTTTCAGCTCCCTGGAGACTCAACTCTCTACTACTATCAGACAATAACACATGGTATGAGTACCAAGTGCTTTTACAGGAGGAATATGGAGTAATGGGATAGCAAACTTGTGAAAATTGTCGACTCTGTTTTATACAGACCACAACTTGAAGTCCCTTAAAACAGGTAAATCAGAGTGTTATCATATCAGTCCACTATATTCCCGAAGAACACTCTTTCCTGTATTCATGGTATGAGGAACAAGTCATATTACTGTCGGGACCCAGAGCTCCCCGTCCGCCGCTCCAAAGTCGCCGACGATGTGGAAAAACGTTACTAATTAGTTAAAGTTAAATCAAAGTTTTAGTCTTAATTTAATCTATTTTCTAACTTAAAGAGTAGCAAATTAAAAGAATTGAAAAAGCAATCCTGCAAAAGTTAAAGAAAAGTAAAGAATTAATCTCACAAAAAAGTCAAAGTCAGATGAAAAAAAAACTTCAGCCGCAGGTTCGGTTCGAAGGAGAGAAAAGGCCCTCTGTATTAGTTCCAATGTGACAAAATGGCACCCAAAAACCACAATGTAGAGATAATCCAAACACATTACATCTTATACCACTCTTGGGTGAAGTTATCACCCCTCCCGGGGGTGAGATCATTGCTCCACCTATTTTTGATACATCCTGAAATCACCTTGGATACCAATAGAACTATTTTTTCTAGCTTTCTTTGGAACCCTTATTTGTCATCCAACTCAAGATATGTTTTTTTAATTAATTTTCTCTTATTTTTTTTATCAGGCCTCCCTGTCCCCCTGTTTGTAACCTTTTCTTATTAAATTGGCTCAAACACCAGTTCTTATCAACCCTTATCAGCTAGCCTTCCTATTCCCAGTTAACTTTTACTGTAAAAACAGTGTTTCTCACTCTTTCTGGCCTTCAAGGTGTTTTTTTTCGTACCACAATGGCTCCTTTCATTGAAATATCCTGCTTTGTGTTTGGAGTAGAGTTCACATTATCCCATATATGGAAACATTGGGCCTGCTTTTCCCGGTCCCTGTCTGCCTGCCTCAGTTAAATGCTTATAGGCCTGTCTGTCTCAGTTTAGTGTTTATGACTCTGTTTTTTATATTTTCCAAGCTAATGATTGTTAGAAAACTTTTATTAATTAGGGTTCAATGACATTTTCTTCAAAAAAAACCCTACATTACAGTAAGAATTTGGAGTAATAGGATGGCAAACTTGTTAAAAGTGTGAATTCGGTTCTGTACAGACCACAATTTGGAGTCCCATAAAACAGGCAAATCAAAGTGTTATCAACTCACACAAGCATATTCCTCAAGAACACGCTCTCCTGTACTCATTGTACAAGGAACAGGTCATATTACTGTAGGAATTTGGAGTAATTGGATGGCAAACTTGTTAATAGTGTCTACTCTGCTCTATACAGACCACAATTTGAAGTCCCATAAAATAGGCAAATCAAACTGTTTTCATATCAGACCACCATATTCCCAAAGAACACTCTCTGATGTACTTGTGATATCAGGAAGAAGTGATATTACTGTATTGGAGTAATGGGATGGCAAACATGTGAAAAGAGTCCGTTTGATTCCTTGTATACGACTATGACAAATCATATTCCTGAAAAGCACTATATCATGTACTCATGGTATGAGTACCAAGTGCTTTTACACAAAGAATTTGGAATAATGGGATAGCAAACTTGTGAAAAGTGTCTATTCTGTTCTATACAAACCACAATTTGAACTCCCATAAAACAGGTAAATCAGATTGTTATCATATCAGTCCACCATTTTCCTGAAGAACTCTCTCTCGCATCTGTGGTATGAGGAAGTAGTGATATTACTGTAGGAATCTGGAGTAATGGGATGTCAAACGTGAAAAGAGTCTGTATGATTCCTTATATACAACTATGACAACACTCTGATTTGCCTCTTTAATGGGACGTCAAATTGTGGTCTATACAGAAACGAATTAACACTTTTCACAAGTTTGCCAAAGCATTTCTCCATATTCCTACAGTAATATCACTTGTTCTTCATACAATGAGTATATGAGAGACAGTATTTACACTTTTCACAAGTTTGCCCATTATTCCAAATTCCTACAGCAATATCTCTTGTTCCTCATATCATGAGTGCATGAAGGAGTGTTCTTTAGGATTAAGTCTGAAACGATAACACTCTGATTTACCTATTTTATGGCAGTTCAAATTGTGGTCTGTATAGAACCAAAAACTGCTATCCCATTACTCCAAATTCTTACTGTAAAAGCATTTGGTAGTCATACCATGAGTACCTGAGAGAGGTTTCTTCAGCAACATTGTGGTATGATATGATAACACTCTGATTTGCCTATTTCATAGGACCTCAAATTGTGGTCTATACTGAAATGAATTCCAAGCTTTCACAACTTTGCCATCCCATTACTCCAAATTCCTAGAGAAATATCACTGGTTCCTCATAATTTGAATACATGAGAGAGTGATTTACCTGTTTTATGCGACTTCAAATTGTGGTCTGTATAGAACTGAATAGACACACAAGTTTGCTATCCCATTATTCCAACTTCCTACTGGAATATCACTTCCTCCTCATAGGATGAGTAAATAAGAGTGTTCTTCAGGAATATGGTCGTTTGATATGATCACACTCTGATGCACCTATTTTATGAGACCTCAAATTATGGTCTGTACAGAAACAAATTCGCACTTTTCACAAGTTTGCCATCCCATTACTCCATAATCCTACAGTAATATCACTTCTTCCTCATACCATGAGTACAAGAGAGAGTGTTCTTTAGGAATATGGTGGTCGGATATGAAAACATTTTGATTTGCCTGTTTTATGGGACTTCAAATACTGGTATATACAAAACTACACAGACACTTTTCATACGTTTGTGACCCCATTACTCCAAATTCCTACAGTAATATCACTTGTGCCTCACACCATTAATACATGAGAGACTGTTCTTCAGGAAAAAATGGTGGTTTGATGTGAAAACACTGATTTGCCTAGTTTATGGTACCTCAAACTGTGGTCTATACAGAAACAAATTCAAACTATTCACAACTTTGCCATCTCATTACTCCAAATACCTACAGTATTATCACTTGTTCCTCATGTCATGAGTACATGAAGGAGTGTTTTCAGGATTATGCTGGTCGGATATGATAACACTTTGATTTGCCTGTTTTATGCGACTTCAAATAATGGTATATACAGAATCAAATGGACACTTGGTCCTCAAGTTATGAGTACATGATACAATGATCTTCGGGAATATGGTGGTCTGATATGATAACACTCTGATTTGCCTTTTTTATGGGACTTCAAATTGTTGTTTATGTATAACCCATTGGACACCTTTCATAAGTTCCGGGCAGGGTACACAAGTCCTGCTTTCTTGTTCTTGTCCTCATAGGGGTGGTTATGGATCACACTTTGTCTGGCCTGTCACCTAGGACAAGTTTGCCATAGGAGACCCTACCAGGAGCTTTTGCTCCAGACAACATAGCTCCTAGGGTCCTTCAAGCACACAAACCTCTCCACCACGATAAGGTGGTGATCCATGGAGAGGAAGTTTGCCATCCCATTACTGAAAATTTCTACAGTAAAATCACTTATTCCCCATACCATGAGTATATGATACAGTGTTCTTCAGGAATATGGTGGTCTGATGCGATAACACTCTGATCTGCATATTTTATAGGACCTCAAACTGTGGTCTATACTGAAACGAATTCAAACTTTTCACAAGTTTGTCATCCCATTATTCCAAATTCCTACAGTAAGATCACTTGTTCCTCATAACATGAGTACATGAAGGAGTGTTCTTTAGGATTATGGTGGTCTGATAACACTCTGATTTACCAGTTTTATGGCAGTTCAAATTGTGATCTGCATAGAACTGAATACCCACTTTTGACAAGTTTGCTATCCCATTACTCCACATTCCTACTGTAAAAGCACTTGGTAGTCATACCATGCGTAAAAGAGGGTTCTTCAGTAACATGCTGGTCTGATATGATAACACTCTGATTTGCCTATTTTATGAGACTTCAGATTGTTGTTTATATATAACCTATTGGACAACTTTCATAAGTTTTCCATCCCATTACTGAAAATTCCTACATTAAAATCACTTGTTCCTCATACCATGAGTGTATGATACAGTGTTCTTCGGGAATATGGTGGTCTGATACGATAACACTCTAATCTGCATATTTTGTAGGACCTCAAACTGTGGTCCATACTGAAACGAATTCAGACTTTTCACAAGTTTGCCATCCCATTACTGCAAATTCCTATAGTACTATCACTTCTTCCTTATACCATGAGTACAAGAGAGAGTGTTCTTTAGGAATATGGTGGTCGAATATTAAAATTCTTTTATTTGCATGTTACATGGGGTTTCAAATACTGGTATACACAGAATCACACAGACACTTTCACACGTTTGCCATCCCATTACACCAAATTCCTAGAGTAATATCGCTTGTTCCTCACACCATGTATACATGAGAGAGTCTTCTTCAGGAAAATGGTAGTTTGATACAATAAAACTCTGATTTGCCTATTTTATGGTACCTCAACCTGTGGTCTATGCAGACACGAATTTAAACTTTTCACAAGTTTGCCATCCAATTACTCCAAATTCCTACTGTAAAAGCACTTGGTACTCAAACCATTAGTACATGATACAATGTTCTTCGGGAATATGGTACTCTGATATGATAACACTCTGATTTGCCTTTTTAATGGGACTTCAAATTGTTGTTTTTATATAACCCACTAGACACATTTCATAAGTCTGGAATCCCATTACTCCAAATTCCTAGAGTAAAGTCACTTGTTCCCCATACCATGAGTATATGATATAGCTTTCTTTGGGAATATGGTGGTCTGATATGATAACAAGGAGTGTTTTTAGGATTATGCTGGTTGGATGTGATAATACTTTGATTTGCCTGATTTATGCATGATTTTGCCCAATTCATGATTTATCTTCAAATAGTGGTATATACAGAATCACAAAGACACTTTCAAATTTTAAGAGATTTAAAATTGTGTTCTATACCAAACCGAATTCACACTTTTCACAAGTTTGCCATCCCGTTACTCAAAATTCCCAGAGAGTAATATCACTGGTTCCTCATATCATGAATACAGGAGTGTTCTTCAGTAATATGGTGTTCTGATATGATAACACTGTGATTTACCTGTTTTATGGGACTTCAAATAGTGGTCTGTATAGAACTGAATATTCACTTTTCACAAGATTTCCAAACCATTACTCCAATTTGCTACAGTAATATCACTTGTTCCTCTTACAATTAGCATATGAGAGACAGTGCTTTAGGACTGTGATGGTCAGACATGATAACACTTTGATTTGCCTGTTTCATGGGAGTTTGAATAGTGGTATATACAGAATCACACAGAAATTTTCACAAGTTTGCCACCCCATCCATCATCGTTGCCCGCTAGTCCAAACAGGGTCGCGGTAGCAGTTGGGAGAGCAGAGAATCCCAGATGACCCTCAGAGCTAAGTCGTCGGGAGCAATATGCTCCTGGTAGGGTGTCCCAGGGCGAACAGGTCTGGAGTGAAGACCCAGACTAACACAATGCAAAGTTTATTCTCCATGAATATGGTACGTAAAAAATCGTGTACCCTGCCCGGGAAAGGGTCACCGGGACCTACCCCTAGAGCCAGGCCTGGGGGTAGTGTTCCACGGCGAGCGCATGGTGACCGGGCAGCCCACGTAATCCGGCTGGGCTCAGCCCGAAGAGGCAACGTGGGGAGGCCATGTGGGCCCACCACCCGCAAGGTCCAGCATGGGGGAGCGGTGCAATGCCATATTGGCAGTGGGAGATGGCGGGGAGGCCCTAGTTGGGCTAGGCTAGCTCTTGGTACATGGAACGTAACCTCACTGGGGGGGAAGGAGCCGGAACTTGTGCAAGAGGTTGAGAGGTACCAACTAGATAGTTGGGCTCACCTCCACCCACAGTGTCGGCTCTGGAACCAAACTCCTGGATAGGGGTTGGTCTCTCTCCTACTCAGGGGTTGCACAGGGTGAGAGGCGCCAGGCGGGTGTGGGGATACTCACAAGTCCCCGGCTGGTGACCAGGCAGTTGGAGTTTGTCCCGGTGGACGAGAGGGTCGCCTCAATGCGAATTAAAATCGCAGAGAGGAAAACTTTGACTGTTGTCTGTGCGTATGCACCAAACAGCAGGTCAGAGTATTCGGCCTTCCTGGAGTGAGTGGGCGGGGTTCTGGAAAGGGTCCCGCCTACAGACTCCATAGTCCTACTGGGAGACTTCAATGCTCACGTTGGCAATGACTGGGAGACCTGGAGAGGCGTGATTGGGAAGAACGGCCTGCCCGATCTAAACCCGAATGGTGAGTTGTTATTGGACTTCTGTGCCAGGCATGGATTGTCCATAACGAACACCAAGTTCGAACACAAGGATGTTCATAAGTGTACATGGTACCAGAGCTCCTTTGGCCAAAGGTCAATGATCGACTTTGTTGTCGTTTCATCTGATTTGGGACCATATGTTCTGGACACTAGGGTGAAGAGAGGTGCTGAGCTGTCAACTGATCACCATCTGGTGGTGAGTTGGATCAGATGGCAGGGAAGACTGATGGTCAGACCCGGTAGGCCCAAGCGAATAGTGAGGGTGTGCTGGGAACGACTTTCAGAGGCCCCTGTTCGGAATGATTTCAACTCCCACCTCCGGGAGAGCTTTTCTCACGTCCCGGAGGAGGTAGGGGACATGGAGTCTGAATGGACCCTGTTCAAAACCTCCACTGTGGAAGCTGCCAGGCGTAGCTGTGGCCAAAAGCTTGTGGGTGCCTGTCAGGGCGGTAACCCAAGAACCTCCTGGTGGACACTGAGGGAGGCCGTCAAGCTGAAGAAAGAGGCCTTTAGGGACTGGTTTGCCCGAAGGACTCCCGATTCAGCAGATAGGTACCGACAGGCAAAAAAGGTGGCAGCTGCAACGGTGGCAGAAGCAAAATCCAGGGCATGGGAGGAGTTTGGTGAGGCCTTGGAAAAAGACTTTTGTTCGGCCTCAAAGAGGTTCTGGACAACTGTCCGGCGACTCAGGAGGGGTCGGTGTGGCTGTGCCCAAGCTGTATTCGGCAAGGGTGGAGAAAATCTGACTTCGAATGAGGATATTGTCGGTCTGTGGAAGGAGCACTTTGAGGAACTTCTTAATCCAGGAGATGTGCCTCCCTCACGGGAGTCAGGGCCAGAGGCTTCTGGGGTGTCAAGTTCCATTTCCCTGGTGGAGGTCACTGAGGTAGTTGGTAAGCTCCTCAGTGGTAAGGCTGGTGGTAAGGTGGTAAGGGTGGATGAGATTCGTCCAGAAATGCTTAAGGCTCTGGATATTGTGGGGCTGTCATGGCTAACACGCCTTTGCAATATTGCATGGACCTTGGGAACAGTACCCTTGGACTCGCAGACTGGGGTGGTGGTCCCTATTTTTAAAAAGGGGGACCGGAGGGTGTGTGCCAATTATCGGGGTATCACACTGCTCAGCCTCCCTGGGAAAGTCTATGCAAAGGTGCTGGAAAGGAGACTCCGACTGATAGTTGAACCTCAGATTGAGGAGGAACAATGTGGATTCCGTCCCGGCCGTGGAACAATGGACCAGCTTTTCACCCTCTCACAGATTGTTGAGGGGGCATGGGAGTCTACATGTGTTTTGTGGACTTGGAGAAGGCTTATGACCGTGTTCCTCGAGATATCTTGTGGGAGGTCCTCCGGGAGTATGGGGTGCCGGGGCTACTACTCCGGGCTATCCAATCTCTGTACTCCCGGAGTGAGAGCTGTGTCCGTATACTCGGCATTAAGTCAGACTCCTTCAGGGTTAGCGTTGGACTTCGCCAGGGTTGTGCTCTGTCTCCACTCTTGTTCGTGATATTCATGGACAGAGTGTCCGGGTGTAGCCGGGGTCAGGAGGGCATTATGTGTGGAGGCCGGAGGGTGGAGTCACTGCTATTTGCAGATGATGTTCTTTTGGCGGAAGCACATGGATGCCTCCAACGCTCACTGGAGCGGTTTGCAGAGTGTGAAGCGATTGGTATGCAGATCAGCACCTCCAAATCTGAGCCCATGGTCTTAGCCTGGAAAAGGATGGCATGCCCACTCCAGGTAAGGGGAAAGGACTTGCCCCAGGTGGAGGAGTTTAAGTATCTTGTTCACGAGTGATGGGAAGAGGGATCATGAGATCGGCCACAGGTTGGGACAGGCAGCAGCAGTAATGCGGTCACTGTACCGGACTGTAGTGGTGAAGAGAGAGAGGCAAACAGAGGCAAAGCTTTTACCGGTCAGTCTACATCCCAACCGTCACCTACGGTCATGAGCTGTGGGTAATGACCAAAAGAATGAGACTGCGAATACAAGCGGTGGAAATGAGCTTTCTTCTCAGGGTGGCAGGCTACACTCTATTTGATAGCATGAGGAGCTTGGCCATCCTGGAGGAGTTTTGAGAGGCATTGAGAGGAGCCAGCTGAGGTGGTTCGGGCATCTGAATCGGATGCCCCCTGGACGCCTACCAGGCACAGCCTACCGGGATAAGACCCCGGGGTGGTCCAGGGACCATAACCAGAACATCTGCAAGTTGGCCTGGGAGTGACTTGGGGTCCCTGGGAATGAGCTGGAGAAAGTTGCGGGAAACAGGGTGATCTGGGATTCTCTGCTCTCCCAACTGCTACCGCAACCCTATCTGGAATAAGCGGTTAACGACGACGATGATGATGAATATATATATATATATATATATATATATATATATATATATATATATATATATATATATATATATATATATATATTCATCATCGTTGTCGTCGTTACCCGTTAAATATATATATACACTGCTCAAAAAAAAATAAAGGGAACACTCAAATAACACATACTAGATCTGAATGAATGAAATATTCTCATTGAATACTTTGTTCTGTACAAAGTTGAATGTGCTGACAACAAAATCACAAAAAAATCATCAATGGAAATCAAATTTATTAACCATTGGAGGCCTGGATTTGGAGTCAAATTTAACACAAAATTAAAGTGGAAAAACACGCTACAGGCTGATCCAACTTTGATGTGATGTCTTTAAAACAAGTCAAAATGAGGCTCAGTATTGTGTGTGGCCTCCATGTGCCTGTATGACCTCCCTACAACGCCTGGGCATGCTCCTGATGAGGTGGTGGATGGTCTCCTGAGGGATCTCCTCCCAGACCTGGACTAAAGCATCCGCCAACTCCTGGACAGTCTGTGGTGCAACGTGACGTTGGTGGATGGAGCGAGACATGATGTCCCAGATATATAGCTATACAGTCCATAGCTATAATGCCTTCATCTTGCAGGAACAGCTGACACACTCCAGCCACATGAGGTCTAGCATTGTCCTGCATTAGGAGGAACCCAGGGCCAATTGCACCAGCATATGGTCTCACAAGGGGTCTGAGGATCTCATCATGGTACCTAATTGGCAGTCAGGCTACCTCTGGCGAGCACAGAAATGCCACCCCACACCATTACTGACCCACTGCCAAACCGGTCATGCTGAAGGATGTTGCAGGCAGCAGATCGCTCTCCACGGCGTCTCCAGACTCTGTCACGTCTGTCACATGTGCTCAATGTGAACCTGCTTTCATCTGTGAAGAGCACAGGGTGCCAGTGGCGAATTTGCCAATCCTGGTGTTCTCTGGCAAATGCCAAGCGTCCTGCACGGTGTTGGGCTGTGAGCACAACCCCCATCTGTGGACATCGGGCCCTCATACCATCCTCATGGAGTCGGTTACTAACCGTTTGTGCAGACACATGCACATTTGTGGCCTGCTGGAGGTCATTTTGTAGGGCTCTGGCAGTGCTCCTCCTGTTCCCTCTTGTTGCCCTACTACGGCCTCCCCCACATCTCCTGGTGTACTGGCCTGTCTCCTGGTAGCGCCTCCAGCGTCTGGCCACTACGCTGACAGACACAGTAAACCTTTTTGCCACAGCTCGCATTGATGTGCCATCCTGGACAAGCTGCACTACCTGAGCCACTTGTGTGGGTTGTAGAGTCCGTCATAGGTACTGAGAAGTGGTCTGTGGTCCCCACCTGCAGAACCACTCCTTTATTGAGTGTCTTGCTAATTGCCAATAATTTCCACCTGTTGTCTATTCCATTTGCACAACAGCATGTGAAATTGATTGTCAATCAGTGTTGCTTCCTAAATGGACAGTTTGATTTCACAGAAGTTTGATTTACTTGGAGTTATATTGTGTTGTTTAAGTGTTCCCTTTATTTTTTTGAGCAGTGTATATACACACACCCAATTCCAATGAAGTTGGGACATTGTGTGATTTGCAAATCCTTTTCAACCTATATTCAATTGCATACACTACAAAGACAAGATATTTAATGTTCAAATGGATAAACTTTATTGTTTTTTCAAATATTCACTCATTTTGAATTTGATGCTTGCAACACGCTCCAAAGAAGTTGGGACAGGGGCATCTTTACCACTGTGTTACATCACCTTTCCTTTTAACAACACTCAATAAGCGTTTGAGAACTGAGGACACTAATTGTTGAAGCTTTGTAGGTGGAATTCTTTCCCATTCTTCAGTTGCTCAACAGTCCGGGGTCTGCGTTGTCGTATTTTGTGCTTCATAATGCGCCACACATTTTCAATGGGAGACAGGTCTGGACTGCAGGCAGGCCAGTCTAGTACCCGCACTCTTTTACTATGAAGCCACTCTGTTGTAACACGTGCAGAATGTGGCTTGGCATTTTCTTGCTGAAATAAGCAGGGACATCCCTGAAAAAGACATTGCTTGGATGGTAGCATATGTTGCTCCAAAACCTGTATGTACCTTTCAGCATTAATAGTGCCTTCACAGATGTGCAAGTTACCCATGCCATGGGCACTAACACACCCCCACACCATCAGAGATGCTGGCTTTTGAACTTTGTGCTGATAACAATCCGGAGAGTCCTTTTCCTCTTTAGCCCGGAGGACACAATATCCATGATTTCCAGAAACAATTTGAAATGTGGACTCGTCAGACCACAGGACACTTTTCCACTTTGTGTCAGTCCATCTCAGATGAGCTTGGGCCGGAGAAGTCGGTGGCATTTCTGGGTGTTGTTGATATATGGCTTTCACTTTGCATGGCAGAGTTTTAACTTGCACTTGTAGACGGAGCGACGAACTGTGTTCACTGACAATGGTTTTCTCAAGTGTTCCTGAGCCCATGTGGTAATATCCGTTACAGAACGATGTCGGTTTTTAACGCAGTGCCACTTGAGGGATCGAAGGTCACAGGCATTCAATGTTGGTTTTCTGCCTTGCCGCTTACTTGCAGAGATTTCTCCAGACTATCTGAATCTTTTGATGATATTATGGACTGTAGATGATCTTCTTCTTCTTCTTCTTCTTTCGGCTGCTCCCTTTAGGGGTGGCCACAGCGGATCATCTGCCTTCATCTTGCCCTATCTACTGCCTCCTCTACTTTTACACCAACCATCTCCATGTCCACCTTTACTACATCCATAAACCTGAGTTCTACCTCTTCTCCCTCTACCCGGCAGCTCCATCTCCAACATTCTTTGACCAATATACAGTGGTGTGAAAAAGTGTTTGCCCCCTTCCTCATTTCCTGTTTTTTTGCATGTTTGTCACACTTAAGTGTTTTGGAACATCAAACCAATTTAAACAATAGTCAAGGACAACACAAGTAAACACAAAATGCAATTTGTAAATGAAGGTGTTTATTATTAAAGGAGAAAGAAAATCCAAACCATCATGGCCCTGTGTGAAAAAGTGATTGCCCCCTAAACCTAATAACTGGTTGGGCCACCCTTAGCAGCAACAACTGCAACCAAGCGTTTGCGATAACTTGCAATGAGTCTTTTACAGCGTTCTGGAGGAATTTTGGCCCACTCATCTTTGCAGAATTGTTCTAATTCAGTTACATTAGAGGGTTTTCGAGCATGAACGGCCTTTTTAAGGTCATACCACAACATCTCAATAGGATTCAGGTCAGGACTTTGGCTAGGCCACTCCAAAGTCTTCATTTTGTTTTTCTTCAGCCATTCAGTGGTGGACTTGCTGGTGTGTTTAGGATCATTGTCCTGCTGCAGAACCCAAGTTCGTTTCAGCTTGAGTTCACGAACAGATGGTCGGACATTCTCCTTCAGGATCTTTTGGTAGACAGCAGAATTCATAGTTCCATTTATCACAGCAAGTCTTCCAGGGCCTGACGCAGCAAAACAGCCCCAGACCATCACACTACCACCACCATATTTTACTGTTGGTATAATGTTCTTTTTCTGAAATGCAGTGTTCCTTTTACGCCAGATGTAATGGGACACACACCTTCCAAAGAGTTCCACTTTTGTCTCATCGGTCCACAGAATGTTTTCCCAAAAGTGTTGGGGATCATCAAGATGTGTTTTGGAAAAATTGAGACGAGCTTTAATGTTCTTTTTGCTCAGCAGTGGTTTTCTTCTTGGAACTCTGCCATGCAGGCCATTTTTGCCCAGTCTTTTTCTGATGGTGGAGGCATGAACGCTGACCTTAACTGAGGCAAGTGAGGCCTGCAGTTCTTTGGACGTTGTTGTGGGGTCTTTTGTGACCTCTTGGATGAGTCGTCGCTGCGCTCTTGGGGTAATTTTGGGCGGCCGGCCACTCCTGGGAAGGTTCACCACTGTTCCATGTCTTCACCATTTGTGGATAATGGCTCTCACTGTGGTTCGCTGGATTCCCAAAGCTTTGGAAATGGCTTTATAACCCTTTCCAGACTGATAGATCTCAATTACTTTCTTTTTCAATTGTTCCTGAATTTCTTTGGATCTCGGCATGATGTGTAGCTTTTAAGGATCTTTTGGTGGACTTTACTGTGTCAGGCAGCTCCTATTTAAGTGATGTCTTGATTGAGAACAGGTGTGGCAATAATCAGGCCTGGGTGTGGCTAGAGAAATTGAACTCAGGTGTTAAAAACCACAGTTATAGTATTAACGAGGGGGGCAATCACTTTTTCACACAGGGCCATGATGGTTTGGATTTTTTTTCTCCTTTAATAATAAACACCTTCATTTACAAATTGCATTTTGTGTTTACTTGTGTTGTCCTTGACTATTGTTTAAATTGGTTTGATGTTCCGAAACACTTAAGTGTGACAAACATGCAAAAAAACAGGAAATGAGGAAGGGGGGAAAAACTTTTTCACACCACTGTATCCACTATTCCTCCTCAACACATGACCATCTCAACCTGGCCTCTCTGGCTTTATCTCCAAACTGCTCTACCTTCACTGTCCCTCTGATCTGCTCATTTCTAATCTTGTCCATCCTTGTCACTCTCAACGAAATTCTCAGCATCTTCATCTCTGCCACCTCCACATCAGCCTCCTGTCTTTTAGACAGAGCCACAGTCTCCAAACCATACATCATAGCAGGACGCACTACTGTCTGGAACTTCCTCCTACTAAACAGTAACAAAACAGAGGTTCTCCTTCTGGATCCAAAATTAGCAGGAAATAAACTACCAGATTTAAATCTTGCCGACTTTCCAGTTACACCGGGCTCAGCAGCAAAAAAATCTTGGTGTCATAATTGATTCAGATTTATCATTCGATCAACACATAGGCAGCATCACTAGGACAGCTTTTCTACATCTTTGCAACATTGCCAAGATAAGAAATGCCCTATCCCTGCATGATGCAGAAACACCAGTACATGCCTTTATTACTTCCAGGCTAGACTTCTGTAACGCACTACTGTCAGGTTGTATAAGCAGGAATTTAAGCAAACTTCAACTAGTCCAAAAAGCCGCAGCCAGAGTCCTCACTAAAACTAGAAAATTTTATCATATCAGTCCAGTGCCATCATCACTGCATTGGCTGCCTGTTAAATTCCGTATTGATTATAAAATTCTTTTATTGACATATAAAGCCCTACATGGGCTCGCTCCTGAGTACCTACAAGTCCTTATTTCCTATTACGAGTCATCACGACTACTCAGATCCGAGAGTGCCGGCGTATTAATAGTTCCTAGAATTCATAAGGCTGCAGCTGGGGGAAGAGCTTTTTCTTATAAAGCCCCCAAACTCTGGAATGATCTTCCAAAAAATGTTCAGAACTCAGACACAGTTTCAATCTTTAAAGTTAGGCTGAAAACTCACTTGTTCAGTTTAGCTTTTGGTAGGTAATTGTTCCCCCTTAGATAAAGGCAGCAGATCTAGGGGTCCATGGACACAGGGAATTATAGTAAACTGAGACGCTGGTGCTGTCATCCTGCTGCTTGCACGCGGTCTCTCAGGTTTGTGGACGGTGGAGCAGAGGGATGCCAAACTGTTTAAGAGTGCTCTCGTGTCTGTGTCTCCTTCTGGTTCTCTCCTTTTAGGTAAGCTGTCATAGTCAGATCTGCCGGAGTCATTAGCCACACTCTGTACATGTTCACATTCCCTGTTTTTTACGTACAAACAGACAGAATAAAACTAATTCCCTCTCCCTGCTTTTTTCTGAGTATACAATCGCCCACATGTCCGGCCAGACACTGAAGGACGACTGACTGTCGAGCCCTCCTGCTACCCACTTCAGACCAGCTGCCCACGCCCCAGCTACTGCCACCTGCCCTGGACTAGCTGCCTACCCTACACTGAAGTTTTCATGGACTCATAGCTATTACTACTACCAATACTACTGCTATTAATATTAGTAGTATAATCACTTGTAGGTAGTTTGACCAGAGGAGGATGGGTCCCCCCTGGTGAGCCTGGTTCCTCCCAAGGTTTCTTCCTCAGTTCTGAGGGAGATTTTCCTTGCCACTGTTGCCCCTGGCTTGCCCGCTGGGGGTTTTTACATTCTTGTTAAAACTTTGTCTTTTCTGGAATTCTGTGAAGCGGCTTTGTGACAACATCCGTTGTAAAAAGCACTATACAAATAAATTTGATTTGACTTAAAAAATGTTACCTTGCTTGGCATAAAAGAAAATAGGTTAGAGGTAGTTGTTAATTGAATTTTTTCTGGTACAAATATTACTTTTTTATATGGACTCTTAACCTTGCTCTAATTGGTGTCATTGATGCCAGGGGAGTGCTACCACAAAAAAGTTCAATAAACGTGTCAAACAAAACAAGTCAGCAAAAACCACATCAATAATCTATAAAACAAATCTTTAATTAAACAAATCTTTTTTGGTCAAGTATGAAATATACAAACACAGTCTTTCATTAAAAATAATAATAATAAAAAAAAACTTCAATGCAGACACTTCTTTTCATAACCTGGAAAAAACTGTTCAAAGATTACAATGATAGTTTTTTTATGGCATGGTAATGCCAACCAAAGACCTAGTTTTTTAAAATCACTAATTACTTAATTCAACACCTTGATTACACTGTCTTAACCTTGTTGATACCATCTCATCAATATTTTATTAAGTAAATTTGTTCACATATTAAGAACATTTACATGTAATAATGGGACATTTGACTTTTTTTGCACAGAGGCAAAATTGATACAAAACTACTCAATGCTTGTTTAATTTGAAAATCATTCTAAGTATGTAATATATTTCGAGGTATAACATGCCAGAGCTTAGTACTGATTTATGTAAATGTTCAGTATGATATATAGGGAAGGCATGACAGAGAGAGAGAGAGAGAAAATGGAAATCCATGTAAAAATACAGCTGCTGGCCACAACATGAAAACAGACCCCTGTTCACACTGTTTGGCATTTCTGACCAATTATTTCTTTTTTCTAAGAAAAGAGAAGGAAAAACAAAATCCAACCTGTCCCCCTCCAAGGTAACTTTAAAACAAAACTGTAATAAATTCCTCCAATACCTGACTTCTCAAATACCCACATAAAAGCATAACTTTGTACCTTGTGTGAACAGGACAGCAGAGACCTTCTGTGACAGGAACTAAAGCTTCGTTCATCTTGGCCCTTGTTATCTTTTCACAGGTCAAATGAAATCATTTAACTCTGCCTCCAGAGCTGCAGCCATTTCATCTGCCTCTGAGCTGCTACCATCCCCATTAGAATCCTTACTAGATTCACTAGACAAGTCTCCGTCTTTGTCATCATCATTATTCACTTCATCATCCTCCTCCTTGGCCTCCTCTAGCTTCCTCTTCTGACCCCTACAGGACAGAAAGTTGTTTTTTAGTGCTTGACATTGATGTAAGACTGATGTTGGTTTCATGGTTAATACCAAACTAAGCACAAAACCTAATGTAACTCGCTGTACTGAGATTTCCTTGAGCGCATCCTGAAGTGGTAAAGTGAGAAAAGATGATAGTGAAATGGGGAAAATAAAGTTAAGAGGAATAACATTTAAGTCTGAACTGGAAACTCTTTAGTGCAAAGCATATCAGGAATTTTATGTATGCAACATGTATAGACATATGCATCAAATGTACAAGGACGTGTGAAAAGAACATATGAATATGAACATTCTGCACTCCCTTACTGGAAAGATTATGTTAATGTAAACAATTCAATCAAGACAAATAATATCAGACCTTTTTCTTCAACAACAAAAGTGAAAATGAATAATCATTAAATGTATTTATTATTAAGGTTCAGGCACTTGAGAATTTCTTGACACCAGTTACATGAGCATCGAGCAATAATTCTAGGGCTAGTTCGCAAAATGTTTGTATAATAAGCAAAAACAGAGCTAAATAGGTGGAGCTAAATGTTCCAAATTTCAAAGTAGTTTGTTGTGAACCAAGGAATCAGGGAAAAAAAAGAATTTTGTCTTTAAAAATTTTGGTTAAAAAGCCAAATGCATTGTGCTGCACAACAGCACCCCTTTAGGCTGACCAGGCTCATGTCATGTGCCTGAGTAGCAGGATGGACTAGTAGCTATTGATCAAGTTTATTATCTCTTGGACTTACACTTTGGTCTGGATGATTGTAAAAAGAATAATAAGAAAAATTAACAAAAATACACAAAAAATGATCAAAATGATTAAAATCACTGATTTTTTTTTGCCCACCATAGTCACCTATTAATTAATCATTATAGCCTTGGCAATTATGAACTAAATTATTAAAACTCAAAAATTGTTAGTCTAATCATCTCAAATTTTAAACCAGTTATATGAATTGCGATTCAGTGCATGCATGCAAATTTTGACCCAGATCATTGCTATAGCACACAATAAGACAATTAAAAATTAAAAATCCCCAAATTAAAAATACAATATCTGTCATTTTTAGCTTAACAACTTCAATTTCAATAGGCATTACAGAAAGTGGATTAGTTTTGTTATTCTCACTAGGTGGTGCTTCAACAAATATTACTAATGTAGATGCCAATGTTTTTAAAACCTGCTTAAAAAATGTTAGTAAATAGAACATTTTTTGTTTGAAAAAGCTTCTTGAACTGTGTAAAAAACAAAAAAAACAAAACAAAAAAAAAAAACAATGCATTTCTTTAAGCCACAAAATAACTCACACTGCATGTGTTAACATACAGAATTTACGTAATTTTCATGAAGCGTCAGTACATTTGGAGCTGACTGTAACTGAACTTTTGATGTAACTGATAGGACACATCTTTCAATGATCATAAAATTCAGGACCAAAAACTGGATTCAAGTCATGATTTGCAAACCTCTGCTCTATAATCTGTAATACAGCCATAGCATAGTAATGAAAACAACCTATATGGATGCTCTTCCTTTGTGTGTGTGTGTGTGTGTGTGTGTGTGTGTGTGTGTGTGTGTGTGTGTGTGTGTGTTTTTCTTTACACAGATCTAACAACACACAAGTCAGACAGACTTCTATGGGAGTACGTACCTCTTGAAGTTCAGAAATTCTGAAGGTTACTGGCTCCCAGTACAGTTACAGCAACTGGTGATGTGACCTTGTGTTCTGCCTTATCTCTACCTTAATCACTAAGGAAACTCGCACACATAAGATCGAAGTTGTTTGTAATATACAAAAACTACTGATATCAGTATAGTGTATATGTATTTCAGTCAACAACACACACCCCATGAAACCCAGCCAACCAAACCTATATCTTCTCTGTAACAAATGAAATTGAATCAGTACAACCAGTTACACTGAAGTGGTTGCTGATTTTGTTGCTGAAAGCTGAACAGGGAAAAATTACAAACATTTCTCTCATTCTCTTGTGCCCACTGCATGTACACTACCTTGAAATGCTTTCAGACAAACTGCTGGATGATAGCAATGTATCCTTGACCACTGTGCCCAGGTCTTGGTAATCTAATGATCCGGCCCTTTGCCTACAGTTCTGTGGTTGCTCCTCTGCTTCTTTCTCTTGCTCCATTTTTCCCTCCTTTTCTTTTTCTTCACACTCATGATCACTCTCCTCCCCAAGAATATCGTCGACCTGCCCAAGAAAACAGTAAGCTTGTAAAATAGAGTTTTGAGCTGCATGAGAATCAAGGCTCAACCATGTTGTACAGCAGTTAAAAGTGGTCCAAATCCGATTTTCTCACTAAATCCGACTTTTTTGTTTGGCTGTTTCACTTTTAAATGTGACCTGTATACGACATCAGTCTGAAAAGATCTCGCTGGTAAAACCAACCCACATGCGCAGAAGAACAATACTTCACGAGGCGGAAGTAAAATGTCATGATGGTCAGTGAACGCCTGTCGCTCCCGGAGGGTTCAGTTTCGTCTTCACCAGCATCGCAGGATGATGTTCCAGTGGTTGACAGCTGGACTCATCACACAGATTGTGTTCGAGTTCAGTGTAAAAAGGGCATGTTATTTGGCCATGGGCACTTCTTTGGTTCGTGTTCTCAGATTCTTCAAAAGCTTCAGCCTCGGACTCCTCCAACAGTGATCGGCAGAGACCGTACTTTTTTTGTACAGGAACATCAGCCTAAAGTTTGATGAATCTCAGCAATGTGAAATGATGTCATCATTCGTTGCTTGAATTCCAATCTGGCTGTTCAGACTGAGTCACTTTGCTGCAGATAGGATACATATTGGATTTCAGTACCACATGTGAAAGTGTCTCAAATCGCAATTGAAAATGTCTGATTCAAAGTGTTTTTTTGCTGTTCACACTGACACACAAATGACACATCTGTGTCACATATGAGGAAAAAGATTAAATTTGGGCCACTTTTACCTGCTGTGTAAACGTGTATATATATATATATATATATATATATATATATATATATATATATATATATATATATATATACATACATACATACATACATACACACACACACACACACACACACACACACACACACGTGTATATACATACATAAACACACAAATGTTTAAAAGAGTAGGGCTATGAGTGACCTACTTCAATTTTCAGTTGCTTTTCAAGCGGCATTGTTTTCCCTTGCTCTCAATACAAGAGCATTTTCAAACAGAAATTATGGCTTCATCTGACTCTTCTTCTGCACCATGTCAAATTATGTACATACTGAAACTCCACCCATCTGTGGCTTTACCTTATACAGTATATCAGTCACTCTCAGATCACTCTGTCCAAGGGATCACTGTGTATAAATACTGGTCACTTTATCAGAATCCCCCTTCCTTTAATCTCCACCTGGAGTTTGTTAAGGCCATCCTCAAACCTTAGACAGTGAATTTTATTCAATATAGTTCAATGTTTATTCCATATATATCAATGTTCATTCCATATATATCATTGTTCATTAAATATTTCCTGTTTGGCTTGCCATAATATGAACATACAGCCTATATAGGCTACTCTGCTCCAGTGCAATGCCAGCCACATTTAAAGCAGAAATATTTAACAGGGAAATGAGATTCAATCAACACCTAGATGCAGCCACATTAGAAAAGGGCAAGTGTAAACATGTTGTTTTGACTTGATGAATTGATCACTACATTGAGATCATGGTAAACAAGGCCTGAGTGCTTGATGACATTTGTTTCTTGGCTCTCACCTCTTTGTCCATGCTTTCCAGGTCCTCCTTGCAGAGTGTGTAAAGCGGCATGGTTTCAGACATACTAGGCTGTCGTTTTCTGCGCGAGGGCTCATGTTTCTCATCATCTTGATTCAAGCTTTCCACCTCCTCCTGCTGCTGAGACCCCAGATTTGACCTAAACAAACAATCAGTAATAACTTCAAGGGAAAAGTAACATATATTACAATAAAAAAGTGATCAAAATACTTAAATGCTTAAAGATCTGATTTTGGATTTGGAAATAAATTCTTAAATAAGCATATGAGAATATTATATTAAAGAAACAGTACAATGTTACCCCTCAATAAACATATTCTTTTCAGTATCATAAAGAAGCTTTAGTGCTGGGCTTCCACAAGGCACCAGGATTCTACAAATCACAAAACTTTAATAATTTTTAAAAGGTCCTGAACAACCGCAAGCATAAAAAAAATATCATGTCACTGTGTAAATTATGAATGAGCGTAAAAAAAAATAAATTAAAAAATCAAATATTTGTAATTTTATAACAGTATGTTGCTGCATCAGAAGGACATCAGAATTTCAAAAGCAACCCTGCTACTGTCTAGTACTATAGACCTAATCTTCTGTTGAACAATGCCAACACAAGCTGATATCCCCAGTCATTTACAGTACTGTACAAAAATGTTTATTATTATTATTATTATTATTATTAATGTCACTTATTAATAACAAAAACAACAAATGGAAAGTGAAAGGTCATAGGAACTAAATGAGGGAAAAAAAACCCCAAAAGAACCCCTAACAACCGTGCAAGTACTGAAATAGCTCACAGATTATTAAAACAAGCACAGAGGGGAAATCAACTGCAGTAAAAGACTGCACTGCCAGATGCCAGGCTGCCATCATGCTCACCCTCACACAGAGCCACAGAAAAGGGTTCAAGTGAGCAAGGAGATACAGGAACCAGCTCTTACAGATTCATCCACAGAAATGAGAATAACTTTGAGGAGAGTAAATCCAGGAAAAGCAGAAGGCCCAGACAACATACTGACAGCTGCAGTACATGTTCTTTTTTCATTCTGCAACATAGTTAAACACATGACTGAACAATAAAATGTCACATCCTCCCCAACATCGGCTAATTTCAATCACTTGTGCTTATTACATGTTCCCACTCTCTCGCTCTCTCCACCAAGTGCTGTGAGGAAATTCAAAAAATGTAAGTTAAACCTATGTCTTGTGTTGGTTGAATATTCAAACTTTATTCTGGGAAAAAATCATTCTGTATGTACAAAATCACAGGAACACATAATAATACATTTTCAATTTCATGATGAACACAGCTGTAACAGTTACCATGGTAACTAATTCATTCATTTGGGTGAGTAGTGCTTCACTAATTTATAGCTTATAATTAGATTACAGACTTTTTGTTTTGAGGTGGTAAATAACAAAGGTATGGATAAACCTGTATGCTATAGATACGCTTTTTGCATGTGCATCAAATCATGTTTGTCACATCACATTTAGACAGGTGGAAAGTGAGTGATCTTAGGTGTGTAGCCCCCCTATAGAATTTAAATACAAATATATATATAAATATCTAAGAAAAAAAAAAGAAATCTCATCCTTTCTGGCTGATGTTTTGGTCACTTTTGCATTTTGTCAGTGCTCTCACCCCTAGAGGTAGCATGAGGTGGTGTCTACAACTGGGTTCCTTCTGATGCACGACAATGCTAGGCCTCATGTGGCTGAAGTGTGTCAGCTGTTCCTGCATGATGAAGGCATTGATGCTATGGACTAGCCTGCCTGTTCCCCAGACCTGAATCCAAATCAAGCACATCTTGGACATCATGTCTTGCTCCATCCACCAACTACACGTTGCACCACAGACTGTCCAGGAGTTGGCGGATGCTTTAGTCCAGGTCTGGGAGGAGATCCCTTAGGAGAACATCCGCCGCCTCATCAGGAGCATGCCCAGGCGTTGTAGGGAGGTCATTCAGGCACGTGGAGGCCACACACACTGAGCTTCATTTTAACTTGTCTTGAGGAATTGGATCAGCCTGTAATTTGATTTTCCACTTTTATTTTGAGTATGATTCCAAATCCAGACCTCCATGGGATAATAATTTTGATTGCAGTGACAGGCCTATAGACTGATACACCAGCAATACTGGCTGTTCAGCAGCCTAATGGCCCAGGGGGTAGAAACTGTCTCGGAACCAGCTGGTTCTGGACTTTATGCTTCAGTACCAGCAGCTGTGAGAACAGATCGTGGCTTGGGTAGGTGCAGGCCTTCAGAATCCTCCTGGTCTTCCTCAGGCAGCGGCTGGTGTATAAATTCAAACGGTTTGGCAACTGGACCCTGGTGATGTGCTGGGCTGTCCACCAGTCGCCTGAGGTGGAAGAGGCGCTGTTGTGCCTTCTTTACCACCCGTGTGGTGTGTTCGCTCCATGTGAGTGGCAGCCTCTGTCTCATGCTCCAAACAAGTCCTGACCTGAATCCCATTGAGATTCTGTGGCAAGACCTTAAACAGGCAGTTCATGCTCAAAAACTCTATGTATTCTTTCGTATTCTTTTTGTCCAGATGGGAGAGGGCGGTGTGTAAAGTCAGGGTTACTGCATCATCAGTGGATCTGTTCTGTCTGTAAGCAAACTGCAGTGAATCCAGAGTGGCAGGTAGTGAGGAGCAGAAAGTTTCTGACCAGCTTCTCAAAGCACTTGCTTATGATGGAGGTCAGAGCAACCGGGCATCATTTAGAGCATTAACCCTGGCTGACTTTGGAACTGGCACAATGGTGGCCAGTTTGAAGCACGTGGGAACAACTGAGAGTAAGAGAGAGGGGTTAAAGTCTGTAAACTGTAAACACTCCTGCCAGCTCATGTGTACAGGCTTGGAGAATGCATGCAGGCATCCCGTCAGGCTGCCTTGTGGATGTTAGCACGCTTGAAGGCTCTGCAGACATCAGTCACACGTGTGCGGTGTGATCTGTCTTGAAACGGGAAAGCATTCAGCTCGTCTGAAAGCACAGCGTTGATGTTATTCACAGAATGAGTTTCCCTCTTAAAGTCCGTTATTGTGTTTAGCCACTCCCACAGGCTTCTTGTGTTGGTGGTGTTGAACTGTGACTGCTCTTCAGCCCTGTACTCGCATTTGGCTGCTTTTATGGTCTTACGGAGAGTATGGCTGGCTTTTCTATACTCAGTGTTGATGTAGATTTAGAAGCAGCGGAATGCGCGTTCAGAGCAGCATGGACCTCACAGTTGAGCCAAGGCTTCTGACTGGGGTAAGTTAAACGCGAACTGTTATTGTGGGCACAACATCCTCTATACACTTTTTGCTGAACCCGGTAACTGAATCTGCATATTCGTCAATGTTACTGTTTGATGCCTCGCGGAACATATCCCAGTCATCAACCTTGGCTGTCTTCTTGTCTCTTGAGTCTCACAGTAAACTAGTCACCAAAACCGCATTTCATCAACATTGCATGCTTGCGCCCTATGATGAGTGACACTGACATGGACGCTAAAATTTTGATCAATGCCTTCATCTTCTCTCGCATCGATTACTGTAACTCACTTTTCTATTACTCCTATTCTTCAACAGTTGCACTGACTTCCTACTAGTTCTAGGATTATGTACAAAATCCTTCTTCTTACCTTCAAGGCTTTAAATGGTCCGGCCCCCGCATACCTTTCTGATCTCGTCTCTTTATATTGTCCCTCTTGTGCTCTCTTCACAGTTCCTTCAACTAGACTTTCTACTATGGGTGGCAGATCTTTCAGTGCTGCTGCCCCCAGACCCTGGAATTCTCTACCTTCCACTCTTCGTAATTGCTCTTCTTTGTCCTCCTTCCTTAGTCTTCTAGATTTTTTTTATACTATGTAAAGTGTCCTTGAGTTTGTGCAAGGCACTATATAAATTGAACTTTAAAATTATTATTATTATTATTATTTATTATTGTTTGCAGATGCAGTTGTATTAAACCTAAAATCTACTAAAAATGCAGTAATTTCCAGAATCCCCTCAAATAATACTTAATGACATTTTGCAATTTGTTAACCTCTTAAATTTCTGAATTATTATCTAGTTGCTAATCCTAGGACTACACAGGATGAATGTGTCTGAAAATCTGAACTTTGGCAAAACATGGCTTATTCATCCCATTTTGTTGTCTGTCCCAATTTATTGTAGTTCTGGTTTAAATACAACATTGCTACATGCTACGTTGTTTTGATCTTGCACTTGATAGATAAGATCTGAAAACTTATTTTCTCTTTACCTTCACCAGACAGCTTCTATTATCACTGCTTGAATTAGTGTCTTTCCAGAGAATTGGTCTGAAAATAGTAATGATATTTGCAATTATTTATGCACCATAATATGAAAGACTGCTATAGCTTACAAGTTCTGCTTTATTGCTTTCAAGAATAATGTGGAGACGGGGCGTAACAGAAAATCGAATATTGCCAAAGGGCAAGAACACTACAAATATTACACCCCTCTGGCACTTCACCTGTCCACCTTCACTGAAAACCTATCAAAATAACAAAAGCATCCATACAAGAACACAGGGATATGCCGTAAATCTAGACCACAGAGAAGAAAATTACCTAAGGTTTGAGTGCACTTCATGTCCAGGTAGAGTTCTGTGGGGCTGTAGGTGGGAAGTGTGTTGGGTTGCCTGAGGACCCCTCCGGATTAACTTGCCAGTTACAGGATCATACGTGCGGACCACAGGGAACAGTGGGCATTTGGGCTGAACAGGAGTGGGGTGAATTACAGCCGATGACAAGGACTCCTGAACGTCAGGAAATGCCGATGGACTGTTACTCCTAAAAGGTAGAGATAACTTTGTCAGAAGACAAAATAAGCCCCAATATTGATAAATGAAACAAAGATTCAGGGATGTAGGAGAGAAATGTATTACTGCCAAAAACATATCCACATACACCTACACCCAAACCCCCTCCCACACAAAACAAACTGTATTAACATATCAAATACAACAGAAACTAAACAAAAATCAAGTTGTGTTAACTCAGAGGATGAATGTACAGAAATAAAACACAGTGAAAGAGACCTCTGTGATTTGATGTAGCCCTCCTTGAGTGGAAAAAGCTGCTCCTCCACTCTCTCCCATCGCTCCAGGCATCTCCAAAGCCAATCAGGATTCACCACATGCAGGTGTTTACAGCCTTGGGCCTGGCGCACTTTCTCTGTGCCTTAGAGAACAATAGCATACACAAATAAAACTTTACATTGGTATGCAACTACATAAATGTTGATAAATACATACACTCACTGATTAATATTTACTGTATTTTACATAAATATATTTCAAGCTTCAAGCAAATGTGTAACTCTTTATAAAACCTTTACCAATTATGATACCTCACCCAAAAGTCAATACAACTTGAAAGTTTTAAAAGACATAATGACACAAGGTGCATACCACACATCTCAGTGAAGAACATTAAATATTTTTTATTCTTCTGGCTCTGCTACTGCCTTCATAAATGTACATACACTACAAGGCCAAAAAGTAAATGAAGATTTCTTTAAATTTGTGGATTCAGATATATCTGCCAAGCCCATCACTAACATGCATAAAATCAGGCATACAACCACTCACACAAACAGTGTCAGTAGAATAGGTCATACCAAAGCTCAGTGACTTTCAATATGGTACAGGCAGAGGATGCTACCTTGTCAAATTACTGATATAACTGTCCTGTGCTGCAATGTCGTTATTGTGAAGTGGAAATGCGTAGGAGCAGGAAGAGCACAGCAGCAGTACACCACAGAACAGGACTACAGAGTTGCCTTTAGAAATCATGTCAGTACAGGAACAGTTTATCAGGACCATCATGGACTGGGCTAGTGGCACACGAGATCAGAGAATGCCAGTGCTCATTTCTGGGTCTGGGGTTCAGAGAATGCCAGTGCTGCTTAGCTCCTTCACTATCTCTGCTCTCAGCACTTGTAAAACAGCAAGGTGTTCAGCAGGCATGGCACTGCTGGCTCCTAAGCTGACGTAAGACCAACAGAGTCAGCTACGTAAGCAACTGGAGTGCTTTCTAGGAGCGACCATCATTTTACCGCAAAGACAGACTATGCCCGAGCCACAGCAGGTCTGCCTGACTGCACTTCATGACACTAAACACACGGGTAAGTATAAACAGGTAGTATAAAACAGCAGACAGGTATGTACTTTTTATGATATAGACAACGCTTCCCCCATTTCTGCCATTTCCCTCTCTCTGTGCTGTCTTGGTAGTAAAGCTTCTGCAAGTTCTGAGGGTAGAACGTGCTCCAATAACATCAAGTCATCAAACCCTGTTCGCGCACCCTGTAAAATACCAGTCTCCCTCACTACACACTGTAGTGATCAGAAAATTAAACCTCACTCTACTTAACATAACGTCACTAAATGTGGGCAGTCGTAGGCTGGAGGTTAGGGAACTGGCCCTGTGACTGGAAGGTTGCCCGTTCGATCCCCTGCACTAAATGTCCATGACTGACGTGTCCTTGAGCAAAACACCTAACCCCCAATTGCTCCCCGGCCGCAATGGGTAGGGTAGCCCACTGCTCCGGGAAAGCGTGCTCACTGCCCCCTAGTGTGTGTGTGTTCACTAGTGTGTATGTGGTGTTTCACTTCACGGATGGGTTAAATGCGGAGGTGAAATTTCCCCGTTTGTGGGATTAAAAAGTGTCACTTAATCTTAAATAACAAAACACAAGATCTTATTAAAGAGCATAGATTTTATGTTTCAGTCAGAAATGTGGCTTAGAGATAATGGTACAGCAACTTTACTTGAAGGTACTACTGAAAAATGCAGATTTAAGCATACACCAAGACAGAGTAGATGAGAAGTGACATGCATTTAAAATAGTGATTAACTGCAAAAATATCACTATCGGTGACATGCAATGGACCTTTTTAGTCAGTCATACATGTGTGGTACTAATTGTAATATACAGACCTCAAAAGCAAAACACTCACTTTTTGCAGCTCTACCCACAAGTTCAGTCACATCCTGGATCTGGTAATCACTAAAGGTTTATTAAGTGTCCCAAATCTCTGATGTTTTCTTATCAGATCATTTCTGTATTTTCTTTCTTTCTTTAAGGAAAAAAGTACCTGAAAGTTACTTTAAAAAGCACAACACAGAAACAGTTGAGAAATTTAAAAGCATTTATAACTGTTCACTGAATACAGATCTGCCTCCATCCTGTAATGATCTTGTCTCTAACTTATGGGAAACCCTTGACATTCTCGCTCCAGTCAAAGACTTGCGTACACATAAATATTCATGGATGAATGCTGAAATATGTCAGCTTAAGAGAAACTTCTTTGGAACGTGTTGCAGGCAACAAATTCAAAATGAGTGAATATTTGCAAAAAACAATAAAGTTTATCCATTTAAACTTTAAATATCTTGTCTTTGCAGTGTATTCAATTGAATGTAGGTTGAGAAGGATTTGCAAATCATCTTATTCTGTTTTTATTTATGTTTTACACAACGTCCCAACTTCACTGGAATTGGGGTTGTATGACATCTATCTACCTACCTACCTACCTATCCATCTCTCTCTCTCTCTGCTTACCTTAACAGTACGTAACATGGCATATATTTTATAGTATTATGTGTGTATATATCATACATATATATACACACATATATATATATATATATATATATATATATATATATATATATATATATATATACACACACACACATACATATATATATATATATATATATATATATACATACACACACACACACACACACACACACACACACACACACACACACACATATATATATATATATATATATATATATATATATATATATATACACATACACACACACACACGTACACACACACAGATATATGAATCATATATACGCATGTATATACACATAATACTATAAATACAAAGTAACGTACTGTTAGGGTAAGCAGTCATGTTGTACTCTTTAGAACAGCCAAGGGCAAGGAATGGTATTGAACCTCATTAGTATTGAAGGAAAGGGTATCAACTACTGTAAAACTACAGCAGGGACAGAACAGGACTGAAGTAAGGAGGAATATGAAAGGAAATAGATTTAAAGCTGGACAGTTCTTGAAGATCAAGTACTACCAAAAAAAGATCTTCCGGAAGGCTAAGTTACCAAATAATTTGGTTTCATTAAATTGTTCAAACTGTAAGAGAGAGAAACAATTCACCATATTGAAAAACTTTTCTTTAATGGCTTATTACAACCACATAGTTTAGCATTTGTGTCAAACTATATCAGCACAACATGGAGTTCACATCACATTCACAAACAGGATTTCTCAGTAAAGTTATGGAGAAAAAGTAGTGCGGTGCATCATGAAAAAGCTCAAGCAGTCTGTACTTTGCCAAAGCAGTGAGAGACCACCATGCATACAACCATCAGTCAAGCACTAATGAGGATCAGTGCACTGCTTAGGGATGTATAAAAAGTTTGTGATGTGTGTTCACTGGATGTATTATGAGTGTTAAAAAGTAAAAGTTAAAAATAAAAAAAAAACCTAAAGTATACTGCTGAGAAGATTGACATGCTCCTCAAAAAAAGCTGCTGACATTCTCAGAACAACAAAATAAGAGCCCAGACCTCAACACAGTTTATTTGTGTTTCATATTACGTTGGATAAGAAGCAGAAAATGCAACCAACTTTTAAGAGCCTTGGTCAAAAAATGAAACCTTTTGCACTCAAACTAAACATAATGTCCAGAGCACTTGACCTTTAAAGTACATTAAGACTTTTTAGGCAATAGTTTAAAATGAAACAAACTGCCTCTTTAGAATAAGAACTTTTTACAAACAGGTTACTTTTTTCCCCCAATACGGAACAGAGTTAGTTTAACTTGAACATTAGGACTTTGTATAGACAAATGTTAGTTTGACACAACTCCCTTTGTCCACAATTACTGATTTATAATGAGTACCACTATTACATTAACTAAAATAGTCAAGATCAACACAATAATGGTGTTAATACAATTCACCAAATTTACAACACATACAACAATAAAAATGTGTATGGTTCATACAAATGGCTCATTATGGTTAACTTGAATCATTTAATAGTTTGAGGCAGGTTTTTTTTTTTAAGCCATATGATTACTTATCAGGTTTTACAGTGTACACTGCTCATCAGAGCACTGTCTGAAATAGTTGAAATAAATGACCCTGTAAAAAGACAGGACAAATAAAAAGAAAAAGCAGTACTCAAAATGAAAACGATAAGTGACAATCATGAAACACCAAAAAAAGCAAACGTTTTTTTAAAACACTAAAACAAGTGAAAACTGCATTAAATTTCTATTATTACCAGTCTTATAAGTAGTGTGTGAATTATAGTGAATAATAAAGAGAAGAAGGTGAAGTATGAAGACTATTTAATAATTTATTTAAATATAGACTAGAGTTTCATAATATTAATAATAAGTATAGAGCTCAACAGTCCAGGCATGTATCAGCCCAATAAGGCCTTGTACTGTGGGCCAGTGATGTCCAACAAGGTCTAATGCAGTCCGAACCTTATATACTGAGTGAGGAAAAAATAAAAGGCTTGTTTGCCATACATGTTGCACAGAGGTCTTTAAACATGTTGTATAACACGCAAAACATGTTTAACAAAGAAGTCAAAAATGTATGACAAATGGTAAAATTTCTGACATAGTTGTATTTGCCATGTTGTTCAGTTTCACCATTTGATATGCGTGCCATAACGAGGCCCACTGCAACCGTAAGGGGCCCTTTTAACACAGAGCAAATGGAGTCGGAATGTCAAAAGGTCTCCATAAGTTACGTCAACCATTTTTCAAGTTTCGTTCAAACTGAAATATTCAGTCAAAATACTCGACAAAGAGTTCAATTTCTGAAATAACTTCTAACAGCAAATTTCTTAAGGTTAGAGAGCTCAATTACATGGCCCTCATTTACCTATAGATGACATATTTCTAACAAGATTTGTAAAGACCAAGTGTTTTTGAGCATTTTACCATATCTTAAGGGCTAATCTGGACAACAATTTGCATATCTCAATCAAATTTCAAATTTTCAGCTTAATCTGATTATTTAGTTATTCAATTATTTAGCAGTGATGTGACTCCCTAATAATGTACATCTGCCAAAATGAATAAGCTATCTTCATCTATCATACACAACCATAAAGTTTCACATTTTTTTGGATAAAGCAGAGTTATTTTAGCAAATTCTGTTCTGATCAAGAAGAATTATTTAGCT
The DNA here is from genome assembly GCF_015220715.1 of Pygocentrus nattereri. Lineage (NCBI taxonomy): Eukaryota > Metazoa > Chordata > Actinopteri > Characiformes > Serrasalmidae > Pygocentrus > Pygocentrus nattereri. The sequence goes on from NC_051211.1 coordinate 26,096,262, forward strand.
CATGGCAGCCATATCACTTCTAAAGATGAAACATTTTTTTGATTATTATTGAGGTCTAGTGTCTTGTGAGCTTTATTTACTTATTATTTACCAAACAGATTTTTTGGATTGAGGAAAACCTTACGACAGGTTCACAAATGTGTGTTTTGGATATTATGCAAAGCTCTTTTGTTTTTGATTAATGATAATGCTCATTTTACAATGTTTTGAATTAGACTTGTGAGATGGGGCAAATTACTAATTAGTAATTATTATTATTGAACTATTCTGCACCTTGGCTGCTAATTACTTTTTAAAAGTTGGTCAAATTACTCCATATTTGGTTTGTGCATAGTCTGACAGATTTTAAACAATTATTGCTTTATGGTCTTCTTACTGGTAAAGGCAACTCATATTTGATGTGTTCATAGAATAGTAGACCAAAATGTGCAGTTTTTTGCCTACTTACTTTTAATAGTCATTTAATAATTTGTTCATTTAACTCCTTTCAATTATATGGGGTGCGAATTACTAATTTACTGAATGTACGTGGTAACTTCTGCAGTAAAAGGAATACATATTTGGTTTGGTCATAATATGGTCAACTTTAAACCAAAATGTGCAGGGTTTTTTGGAGGGTACGTACTGCTATTAGTCATTTCATAAAGTGTTAAAATTGACTCATTAATCAATTAGATGGGATGCAAATTACAAAGTGATTTGGTAACTGGGGCTGCAAATAGCTTTATCATGCCTTATTAAAATTACTTCATCTTTGGTTTGTGTATAGTATGACAGACAGTGAAACAATATCTGTTGTTTTTTTGGACTACAATTGAAAATGACATATTGTGATGAATTTGTAAACAGGCCCCTCTGGTGGCCAATACCCATCATATTTTAATGGTTAGTAGAGGGGACACACATCAAGTTGGTGTATGGTGTTTTGCCAAATCTAAGGCAGTCATACACATGTTGAAATCTGATTGGCTGATGGCAGCAATGCTTTTTCAAATATATCAGCCTTACACAAACTGACATGGGACAGCACACAGTTGCAGCATGCTAATGTCAATCGGACAACCTTGAGTTATGCAACAACTCTGCATCGGCTTCTAGCATGTAGGCACCCTGAGGTACATGTGTGTAAAGTTTAACAATGAGTTACAATTAGGATTTCAATTAGGTTTCTATGGAGAGGTGATGTAAAGAAATTTTCCCAGCATTTCTCTGTGATTTTAGCCCTGCCCGAATTTGCCATACAATTTATTTTTATGGAGTGCATGATCCTGCATCAGTAAGGATTCCAGCACCATTTATCAGTAGATAAAAGGTGCTGGAATCCTTACTGATGCGGGATCATGCACTCCATAAAAATATACTATAAAAAACTCCAACTTGTACTAATCCTTTGCAAATTGGCACATCTGTAAAAATATCATACAGTGAGAAAAAGGAGTTTCTTAAAAATTGAGGCTCTTGAAGATGTGTTTACTTGTATTCTCTCTGGCTAAAATCAAAACAATATATACTATCTTACCTCAACTCTGTACAACTCTGAACATTAAAAAATAAAAAATGTAGAAAATAGCATCTGATTTTCTTCAGTGATGTTGACAGCTTGCTGTCAATTCCCAAGCTAATGACAATGATGCAGTGCCTTTATGTAAGAAATATGGTTAAGGTAAATGGAACAGCAGCTAAATGAAATGTTTTGACAAGTTTTTAAGTAGGCATGAGTAGCCTACTCTCAGCCTGTGCAAATAGGTCATGAACAGTACAGATGTCTTGTGGTAAAATGACATTACCCCACCTCCTCATGTAAAACTGATTCTGTCCGATCAGCACTCAAGTGGGCAGAACAAATTGGCTTTTGGGGCTTTTTTGTGGGCCATGTGTAGAAATCTGTAGAACAATTTTTGTCTCCATGATACATGCAGAAAATACCGACCAAAAGGTCTGATGCTTTGCTACAGCACCATCTTGAGGCTGATCAGACTTTTGGCCCTGAGTAGCAGGACAGACTCCTATCTACTGACAAGGTTTAATGTCTATATGACTTATGGTTTGGTCTGCACAATTCGTATTATGGGAGAAGAAAAACAAGAAAAATCCTAACAATTACAAAAGGGTTTCAACATTTTGTGCTTGGACCCTGGAAAAATGTCTGAGCTGTACAATCATATGCTTTATACTTAACATTGTTTCTCATTAAGATTAAATTCACTTTTACACTGACAATTACTGACAGATATCAGTATGCATACTCTCCTCCAGTTCAACTGCTGACTAAGATTTTAATGACACTTAAGTATTTAGAGTATTCTAAAGTACATAAAATACAGTAATACAAAGTTTTAAAAAACTCAGTTATTAAAAAGGTTGTTATTAACTCCTTACAAACATTAAAAGGTTATTATAGATGTCAAAAAAGGTGTATAACTCACCTGCACGTGCAGCAATCAGGTGTGTTGTGCGGTCAGGATCTTTGGCGGTAAGCACAAGGCTCTTGCCTATCTTGGCACCCAATGCCTTGGCATGGTAGCACTCTCGTGTTCGTTCCATGGGATAGTTAGTAGGGTATAAGCCACTAAACACAACGGTGGTGCCTGCCAAGGATCTGCTCTTCAGCTCAGGGACAATTTTACGAACATCTGGCAACTCCAGACTCTCCTTCCTGAGGTAGGCCTCATAGCGCAAGTAATATTCTTTATGAATGCGCACCAAGACCTCTTCTAGGTAAATCAAATGATCGTCTGTGTCTTCTTCCTCCTCTTCATCTTCTTCATCCCCCATGCTGTGGTCTAGAGATTCCTCACCCATTGTGATGCCTGATTGCTCACTGTTTTGAGACTCTGTCTCAGTTTCTTTTTTGTCAGTACTACCATTGTCTAGCTCACTAAGAACCCCTTGATTCTCCTCTAGAGCTTCTATACGTTCATCTCCATTTCCCTCTCTAACCCAACTGTCTTCCTTTACTTTTGTTTGTGTGCATGTTCCAGTTTCTGAAAATTGTTCTTCATTTTTGCTCTGTGGCAGCCCTGCTTTACCTGAGTCAGTTTCACTGTCACTTAAAGGGTCAAAGTTCAAGTCATTATGTATATTATCAGCAGTAGTCATATTCTCTCTATGGACTATTTCACCTGAGTTACTCACTCTACCTGAGACACCTGCTTCCTCCCCCTTAACACTGTACTTGTCACTCAAATGTTCAGTTCCATCTCCTTTCCCCTCAGAATGACTTTCCTCTCTGGTTGTTGGCCCCCGAAAGTCACAGCTAAAGGTTGACATATCTTCATGCACAGCTTTACAATCTCTGTCATGCTTCCTGAATCCATTACTCTGCTCCCCATGTTCTGATGTGGCAGAGAGATCTGAGCCTCCTACAGGATGACTAGCCTGAGTACCTACAAGACAGCACATGATAGTTAAGGTATAAACAAAGTAGGAAAAAGGTGAACAGGCTTATCTCCAAGGAATAATATCAGACAAAGAATTTTTAAACAAATAATACCTGTTTTTTCAAACATATATTCTGCAGGTAGCTTCTATAATGTAAATCAGTTTCATTCTTTGGTAATGAAATAAGCCTTTCTGAGAGAACCTATGAACAAGCTTCAGTGTCTCCTTTTCAAACCTCAATATGAAAAATTATTGAAATATTGAAATTACCACTGTATATGGCACATTTCAGGATTTCTTTTTGTCTGTATAACATTAGCAAGTGAACAGCCACACAGAACACTTTGCTAACATTACTCTGGCCGTTTCTTTGATCAGAAGCATTATAGGCAGCAGGAGTGTAACGATACACAAATTCACAAATTTCACGATAAAGATAAAATGAGGTCCTGTGGTTTTTTTTGTACCACCATTTTTGAGTCCAATGTCCAGAACAAACAAATGCCTATTTTTGAAAAGAATATTAACTTGCCAAAAAACAGAAAAAGGTTAGAAAACAGCTAACAGGAAATTAAGTAATTATGAATTATTACATAATTAAGAAATAATTAATAAAGAAAGAAATAAAGCCCTGTGAATTCAAAAAGATTAACATCTGTTCTACCAGCAACAACTTTAGGACTGAATATCAGTAAGCATTTGTTACCAGTATCTTTCTTTGCCAGCTGGCCATCTCGTGACCCCAGTGATGCATTGATATCACCCGTTCCTTTGAAGTACACGTACTTTCTCACAGTGATTAGGTTAGGGGCAAACTTCCACACATCTTCTCTGTCGTCAATGATGCACACCATAGAGTCACCACATGGGAACAAATTTCTACAAGGGTAAAATACAGCTTTACTGGCTTGTACATGGACATGACAGCACCTCCAGGATGTTACTGTATTCTGTCAATGGTTGCAATCACAGTTAGATCACCTGAAGGGAAATCTGTCTGTTCACTGTTTTAAAAAACACTTCGATTAATATCCAGGCACAAAGAAAAAGCTTTGCACTTTGACATCCCATCTCTCTCACTGTTTCACAGTAAGAACTGACTATATGGCAACTCACCTAGGATGTGTCATGTCACTGATATCATGAAAAAAATTAACCATAAACAAATTACAATACCTTTTCCCCCTTTGTCATTATGGTGCCATTAATTATGAAGCTGACCATTTTTCATCATGTTATTATATGCTTTGTACTATTAAGTGTATGCTTTTCTGATTACGGCCAATTTCAAAATCTCTGTGCAGTGATGAAATGTTAGCAGCCTGTGATCAACTCAAAACATGCCAAATGTCAGAACTAGCAGTACAAACATTAAAAAGCAAAAATTCAACAAAAAAGAGGTACTGAAAGTATCAAGGGAAAATCATGAAATATGTTTAAAGCATGTCAAGTACAGCAATAATATTTGTTCTAACCATTCACTCACTTAAGATTTCCAGTCTTGGAGTATGGGTCAATGCACTCATCTCTGGACAAGATTCTATGAGAGAAAAGCTTCTTTTCAGGGTCCAGAAAGCCTTTGCAAGAATACAGAAAGGGCAAAAATGGGAAAAAAGACAAGACAACAAGAAAAAAAGACAGACTCTTAAAAGAGGCAAACGGAGTAAATATCTTCCAATGCATCAACATGATTACACAATCTGTGAACTTCCACTCTTTCGCATTTAGATTTCTCTTTTGACAAGAATAGGAGATGAACCTCTTAAGTGCAGAGACAGAAGATAATGAAATTAAAAACTACTAGATTAATAGTAAAATGGACAAATACTAATGCCATAACCATTTCAATTTACCATCAAAAAAAGAACAAACACCGTTGTGAATGTCATTACACTGATCACTGATACAGCCCTTCTAGTGGCTTCCATTTTGCCATCTTTTGCAGAAACTCCTCTCAATGAACAAAATCAGGCCACTAGGTAAATCCTATAAGTACACTTGCTAGGGATGTGGAGTGGCTTATGCTACATGTGTACACACACACACACACACACACACACACACACACACACACACACACACACACACACACACACAGGCAAATGACTAGGCTATTCCTGAAGTTGCTTATAAAATACTAGGAAATGCAAAATTGTTCAGAGGATGACAATTTTTCTACTGTAGATGCTCTTTAGATGCCCAACATTAACCAAAGATTTGCAATTGCAAATTTGCAACTGTAAAGTGTTGTAGCATACATTAATTATTGTTAACACTCTGTACACTGTATAGCATATATCTATACACTGTATAGTGTATATCATGTAGTGCAAAAAGCCTAAATAATTCTTTACATGCTACAAACAAGTTAATACTTTTGTAATAATGCTTTACACAAACACTAAAAATAACCCGTAATAAGCCCATGTAACCATTAAGCCTGCGTTTTTGCATTTTTTGTGAAATATTCAAAAAAACTGAAGTGCCTTAAAATAAAAAATGGAATACCTTAAAAATAAGTAATTTAAATTGTGTTTGAGATGTGTGCTTGGAGGGTATATCCTGAAGTCACCAGGCACATTTTGCTTAAAAGGTGGTCAGAATTATATGGGACAAGATAATTATATTATTATATGGGACAAAAGTCTTCAATTATTAAATATACTTTTATAATTTGATATGTTCTTACACATTATCAATCCCTTACTCTGTATTAACTTGGAAACATTGTAAAAGAGGGTCAGCCTCAATGTTCTTCGAGAACAAAATTACATTTATCCTAAATAGATGTAAATATGTTACTATCCATTTCAAAAGAGCTTCTCTGAGATAGTGTCCAAAGACCACAGATATACATAAAAAATAAACACATAACATAAAACAGATGACAAGTGCGTATGCATCGTGAAGCTCAGCGTCTCACCAGTTTTAGTGATATAATGTTTATTTAACCAACAAGCTCCTGCGGTTTTGCTCGAGTCGCTCATGCAAACTTTAGTTACAACAGACAGACACTACTTGATCTAAATCACCGGATTTTGGAACTTCCATTCGAATTCAACCAGCTACCACCTGGGCTAATCAGGACACCTGAGACCAAATGAGCCATTCACATCAGCCGGAAGAGCGTCACAACCATAAACAAAGATGGGGTAAGCCATGAGGTCTGCATACTAAGGCCAGCTTAGTATGCTACCTAAGCTACCTAGCATATTCCTTGCCAATGTGCGTTCTGGGACAAAAAAGCTGGACGAATTAAAGATCTGTACCCTCACACAGAAAAGGCTTATGGATTGCAGTTTTATGTTTTTCGGAAACATGCCTAAATAGCGATGTTTCTAACAGTGTAGTGGAACTACTATGGAAGTTACATGGCTGAGTGCTCAATAGTATACAGCAATTAGCAAATGGTGCAGCTGAAATAACCTAACCTACTAATTACATGGAACATCCACATACTTCTGCCACAACTGGTAGTGAACAATAAAACTGCAGATCACCACTTGATTTCTCTAGCTTCCACTTGGCTCCACTTACCACAGGCATGCACATGTTTTTTTTTGTTGTTTTTTTTTAAAAACATATGCACATACTTGCTAGCAACATTAGCCTTGTAGTTCCAGTGCAAAAAATAAAAAAAGCAAATTCTGGATACCCAGCATGTCTATCCAATCACCCACATTACAAGATTCTGATGTAGTATGCAAAGACTGTTAAAGTTTCTGCTGCACAACAGATTCCCAAGTTCATACACCCACATATGAAAGCTGAGCTGCAAGAATAGCATTTACAAATACCCATATATTCAAATACAAATACCCAGAACATAGCCTCATCCATTCGTGTTTAAGTTATTTGGAGTACTTCAGCCCAGACTACGTTTCAAAAGAGACATAACAGTTCACTGACATTATCAGTTTTAAAGATTTTTTAATGTATTTTCAGTTTTATGCAATTCAATAACACGGGTTAATGACAACGCCAATATGAACAGTCCCTGCCCACCCTAGCCCAATCCTCACAGACCAGAAAAGAGTACAGGAACAAAAAGAGAGTCAGGAGACAAAGAAAACAGAAGGAAAAAGAATGAGGTTTTAAGTCCCTTTAAATGGTCAAATTTTGGACCCCAAATCAAGTTAAAGTGTTCCTGTGCTTTATTTTCAACAATGTGGTATTCTATACAGGCCTAAATTTTTCTTTAAGTTGATAAAAAGAACTTCCACCTATATATACCTATGTTGCTTGGTTTTAACGTAACTTTATTCTTTCATGAGTTATTTACAAGTTTCTGACCACTTATAAAATGTGTTCAAAGTGCTGTCCATTGTGTTGGATTGTCAACGCAACCCTCTTCTCCCACTCTTCACACACTGATAGCAACACCGCAGAAGAAATGCTAGCACAGGCTTCCAGTATACGTAGTTTCAGGTGCTGCACATCTTGTATCTTCACAGCATAGACAACTGCCTTCAGATGACCCCAAAGATAAGTCTAAGGGGGTCAGATCAGGAGACCTTGGGGGGCCATTCAACTAGCCCATGATGACCAATCCACTTTGGAAGCTGGCATGTTCCTTGAGTTTTTCCAGCAAGATGGTGCACCACCACATTATGGGTGTCAGATCTGAGCATTCCTAGATGAACAGTTTCCTGGAAAGTGGATTGGTCGTCGTGGGCCAGTTGCTCAGATTAAGGAACCTGTAATGCTCAGTTTGTTTAATATTGAGATGTTGCCTTCTAGTTTACTTTTTTTTTTACTTTTACACAAACATTGCACTTTTGTTTATATCGTTCAGTTATTTTATGTGTTTTAAAAATATGACTTGTGCTAGTTACATAATGAACAAGCACTACTGCATTTTAGAGGAATTAAAAAAAGTTGTGGAAGTTGTTGTGGGAAAAAAATAAAATAAATAAATAAATAAATTATTCAAATAAATTCAAAAATAATTGTTGTATAAAAGTTATGGTAGCATTAAAATCTAAAAAAGGTAGCACATTGCGATTCAAAAAGGACAACAGGCATCACATTTTACTTCTTTTCCCCTCCCAATTATCAAAGCAGTTGATATGAATGGTTGAAATGGATCTATAAGTCCTTCCAAAATCCAAAAGCTGTAACCAAGAGCAAGACAAAATGGAAAGGATTTGGCATATCTAATAAATGTATAGCAACTGCACTCAGTAACACAGCATCCTCTGATGGAATATAGTATTTTTCCCGCCATGTCATTTGCTTACCTGCGATGGTGTGTGCATAGAGGCGACTCCCAAAGGTAAAAACGTGTAGTTCATACATCTTGGCAATCTTCTCCAAGAACACTTTGCAATGCGGTCTAAGTCGTGTATGCAGCATGGGCTCCCCTCTTCCCAACTGGAAATGGAAGGTTCCCTGTGATAGCACAAAAGTCATAGGAAAAGCATTATACAGGAACAGCTGTAAAGAAGCAGTTATTTTGGTAATCTGTTTAAAGCTTTTAGCTATGGGATCCTGCACGCACTATTAACTGCCAAACGAACAACATGGCTGGTTATTTAAATTAAGAAGGTTGTCATTTTGTATTTTCTCGGTTTGATTTAAGTTGGGTTACTATGACTGAATTTCTCAGCTGCTGGTCAGTCTGCAAGTAAATACAATTATAATACTATCCTTTATTTTTTTCTATACTAGAACCTACAATGTAATTTTAACATCATACAGACTAATAGTAAAAATACCAAAGATTTGAGAAAAATATTTATTTAATGATATAGGTTAGGAATCCACCTATCATTGTACTTCAAATAAAGGTTACTGTTAATATTTTGAATGAAAGATTAAAAGGATAAGCATTAACGAATGATTTTAATGCCCCTGTTTTTGCTCCTGTTTAAATGTGGTTGGGATATTTGAGGAGGGTACTGTACAGGCTTTTTAACATTGTTTTAATGTCAAGTCAAAGTGAACTTTGTCATCAGATTATACAACAAGCAGTGCACAGCAGAAGACTGCGTTTCTATAAGGCTTCTATAAGGCTTGCTTGGACAAAGCAATATGAATGAAACAATGTGCTACACAGTATATGGACCTTCAAACAAGCCGGGACCCTCCTGCACCGGAGTGATGAGGTAGGTGCTAGACAACCGTCAAAAGAGTAAATATTGCATAGAAAAAGGAAAAAAAAAAAAAGATGCATTTTTATATAGAAGACCGAGTTCTAAGAAAGTGTTCAAACAGTATGTGTATGTTCAGGGGTTCAACAGTCCTGATAAGCCAGTGTGTTGTGTGGGAGCTGTGTAGTTTGATGGCCTGTGGGAAGAAGCTCCTGATGAGTCTGGCGGTCTTGCAGTGCATGCTGCAGTAGCGTTTGCCAAAGAGCAGAAGGCTGAACAGTCCATAGGCAGGGAGGGTGGGATCTCTGACTATCTTGGTGGCAGGGTGACAGAGATTTTATATTGATGGAAGTGGCATTCTGATGATTTCCTCTGCTATCCTGTGTCATCTGTGATGTGCATGCCCAAAAACTTCTGTGCTTCTCACCAACTCCACAGCGCTACCAGGGATTATAAGTGGAGTATGTACCTTCGTCTTGTCGACAGACAGGTTGATCTTGTCATACCAGACAAGTTGGTTCACTTCCCCTCTGTTGGCCAAGTTGTCATCGTTGCTGATGAGTCCCACCACCATTGTATCATCTGCGAACTTCATAATGTGATTCAAGTTGTACTTGGCACAACAATTATGAGTCATCAGAGTGAACAACAGAGGTTTCATAATCCATGTTCACAATTATGGTTTAAGAGGTGTTTCTTTCAACTGATACTGTTTGGGGTTTGTCTGTGAGGAAGTCCAGAAACAAGTTGCACAATCAGGTTTCTAATGAGCCGAGTTTCCTTACCAAGTGCATGGGGATGACTGTATTGAAGGCGGAGCTGAAGTCAATGAAGAGCATCCACAATAAAGAATGTTAGGGTGGTATGCAAACTGGAGTGGGTCGAGTGTTGTCAGGAGTCTGGATGTTAGGTGATTTCTAACCAGCTTTTCAAAGCACTTCTTCATGAACGGTGTGAGTGCTATAGGGCGGTAATCATTGAGTGTTGATGCTGTTGACTTCTTTGGCAGCGCTGTGCTAGTGGTGGAGCACAAGGGAACGATGGCTTGGCTCAGGGAGGTGTTATTGATGCCTGTGAGAGCATGTGTCAGTTGGTCAGCACATTCCTTGAGCAGACACCCTTGTATGTTGTCAGGACCTGCAGCTTTCCATGGCTTGACCTTGTGTACGGTCTTCCGTAAATTAGCTGGGTCGGGACAGAGTAATTCGTACACTTAATGAAAATCACATATTAGATAATTAACTTGATGCTGAGTAACAACATTTTTTCCAAAAGCATTTCATGTCTTGTTTTAAAAGTTTTTTATTGCAAACACATACACTGCTGCTTCTTTTCTTTAAATGATCTACAAAACAGCCCCTGCTTGGCAAACATCAGATAATAAATGCACACACACAGACACACACAGTGGTGGACTCGTTTGATAGGCAGGGGTGAAAGAATAAAAAGGGTCCCACAAGCACACAAAAAGCTATGATACGCCATGTATGATGAAGCAGTCTTCATCCTTGATTTACATTGCATTATTCTGAGATCCAGATTAACAGGGAACTATAAACCTTCAAAATGTTTATTTCATGAACACCTCAGAGGCAACTATTATAACCACACACAGATGTGATAATGTCAATGAGAAATCTATGATTTAGCAGGCCACAGATTATTTCAAGACCAATTTCAAATAGTTTGGATCAAACTTGATTTTTATGAATAGCACATTCAGAGGTCAAATCTTTTGAAACTTAATTTTTTTGTTAGAAATCCCCTCTGTAGACACATCATTTAAGTTTTATTACGACTGGCCAATGTTTAGTCTTTCAAATGTCTGCTGACAGCTAATTGGCTAATTGCATCAAGTCATCCTTAGGAACTCACATGTAATATGTCTGACTGATGCTATGTCCAAAATTTCACCTTCATCAAATATACGGATGCTTAAAAACAATTATTCAACCATTCCCTCAACCATTTGCATGCATCACAACTGATGACTACAGTAAAATGTGCTATTGAATAACCTGGGGTGTTTCAAATTTTTTGAATGAATAATTCTTGCTATAGAATTTTTTAATCATGAATTATTCAAATTATTGTGGCTCTGAGTTCTGGTTCTGAGTTTTTGGATACAGTTAGATGAGGATCACGTGAAAAGACCAGGACTAATTCGCAAAATCAGGTTTTGCATGTTATGTAAATGAGAAAAAAAAGAGTAGGTGGGGCTTAATGGTCTAAATTGCAAGTTAGTTTATTTTGAGCTAATGCATGATGCCTGAGTAGTGGGAGGGACTACTACCTATTGACCAAGTTTCATGTTTTTATGACTTATGGCAAGGGTCACCAATTTCAACCACAAAGGGTCGGTGTGGCTGCACATTTTCATTGCAACCACCTCATGTAACTATCAGTTGTGGAATCAGTTGTGCTGCTGCTTGACTGGAATGCCTGAAGCTACACCGGCCATTTACTGACTCATGGTTTGGTCTGTTCGTTTAGTTTTAGCGCAGAATCAGAATAATAAAAACACATACAATTCTGATAGGGTACTACGTAATGTGTGAATGGACCCTGATAGAGCATGCAAGTGGATTGTAGCAGTGGACATTTTCACTCCTTGCTCCACTCACTGTTGCATTACTCATGTCATGCAGAAAAAAGGCTCCACAGATTGTTTTAAGATCAGACTTGTATTTGACAAGATTAAAAGCTTAATAAGGTTTGTAAGCTTTAAGTTCGTAATTTGCAATTACTACTGGAACTCCCTCTAACTCCCTCTAATGATCAGAAAAAATATAGCCATGCCTGATGGTGTGACGGAGATGGGTTTAAGTTAAATTGCCATATATTTTGTGTGATTTTGGAACAATCATATATTTGTAGAGTTTTAGATCTTAATGAGACGTGGCATTTGAAAACATTGTCTATTTACTATGGAGATCAATTTAAATAAAACTTTGCATGCTACCTGAGATGACCGTGTACATTGTTACCAATTTTTGTCACAATCAGAAAAAACTGATTGATTTATAGCGATGAATTTATGTCAGAAAAAGCCAAGCCAAACAGTTTGATTAATGTCTTTTGGTCATTCTATGCATTAAAGGCATGATTTTTCAAAATAATTTACCTCCAGACTCCATAGAATGTTTTAAGACTAAATTTGAGACAATTTGATTAAAATCCAAAGACTAGTTTGAAAATCTAACTATAAACCACATTAAAAAAATTTTTTTTAAAGACTCGAAGAAATGTCGCTGGGTAACACATGATGAAGTGATTTAGTTTTATCCAAGATAAAAAAAAGACTTGTTTTTATTGAATAGTTCCACGTCATGGCTGATTGAAGAGTGCCTATATGGACATATCATTCAGTTTTTATGATGATCGACTGATTCAAATGCCTGTTAAAACCTTACTGGTCAATGGCAGCCATATGTGTCTAAAGACAGAGTCGTTATTAACATATCATTTATAAAGCAGCCCAAAGATGCAGCATACAAGGTTTCAGCTTAAACGGACAAGCAGTTGCTGAGAAACAGTTTTTTGGATTTGATAATGCCCTCTAAAAGAAAAATTGGTATCTAATCAAATGTATCTATTTGTGTGAATTAAGTTCAATGCAGAACAGCTTAATTGGCACACAGCAGCAATTGTTAAACATTTTGAGAGAAATTTTGTGGGATATCTTGAAAAATCTAGTAGAAAAACTGTCTGTAAAATATTTTGCCAAATTATCAAATATTTGTCCCAGTCAGGCGTTAATGTAGAATAAACCAAGAATTAGGTAGAAGAAAGAATTTTGATTGTAGGTTTCACAATTCAGGAGATATGGGCCACACCGTAAAAAAGTGCTCTACACCACATCAGGCCAACTGGGGCCATTTCACTCACCCTCCCCCATTTTGGTGTTTGGGTGACTTACAGTGTCTGTTCCCCAATCAGTTTTAGGGATGAAAACAAAAAAGAACAGGAGAAGAAAAATCCTAGAAAAAGCAATAGGGTTCCATACTCATATGGTGCCTGGACCCCTAAAAGTGCTGCCATGTACTGCTGTTGTTTCTCAACTCCCACAATCTTACCTTATTGGAAATGCGCTGGCAAGGTTGGTCTGTGGTATGAATCAGAGTCTGGTCCAGATCCACCATGAGCACTAGTTTTCTGTTTCTCTGGAGCCTCTTCTGGTCCTCTCTGCCAAGCTGCTCTGCCTGCTGCTCTCAAACACACACACAAATACAAACTCAGTACTATTTGGCCCTCAGCAGTGAGTTTATCACAATATACATTAGAATAAAGCCATATCCATAATTCAAATAAATTTAAAAACAATAAAAATAACAAGAATTTCTTGGGTCCATATTTTTCCTTGACACCTTCACAGCCACCACAGAGACTTGTTAATATCAATTACATCATGAGCACAATTTACTTAAGCACTAATTGGTCAATCCAGGAGCTGCTTTATACACACACACACACAATATTATATATTATACACACGTGTGTGTGTATGTATGTATATGGCCATGGTTACATAGGCTCTATCGAGTTCCATTGAGTATTTATATTTATATTTACATTTAGTATTCATATGTAGTCCTTATATTGGGAAACCAATGGTTTTATGCTCAAGGCAAGTACAAAACATTTACACAAACAACAATGTGTTTACTGAAAGTGTGATTTTTGTTAAGATTTGCTAAGTTTCATAAGGACTCTGATGGTGTTTTGTTGTGTTGTAGAAGGACTTTATTTTGCTACCTTTTTCAACTTTTATGGGATGGATTATGGACAATGGAAAGAGCATTTGGTCTGTGACCCTTCTATCACCTTTGATGTTGGACTTCGACATGGGCCTTAAGGACTAGGGTCATCTAACCACTTAGCACTGCCTTCAATTTGTCATCTGAGGCTGTAGCCTGAGAAACAACACCTTTTGGACTCAAGCTGCTCACTTGGTGAAATCAGTCCTTTATTTATTTTCAAGCAGAGACTTAAATCGTGATTCAGACTCAAAGACAGTGGACAGTTCTCTAAGGACAGTTCTTACTCAAAAGACTTCATGAATATAACACTGGATGATAACTGTTTGTGCAGTTTGTAAACATTATGGGTGTAAATACATAATTTGTGCACACAGTATAAGGCTGTGATTCCATTCTGTGGAAAGTTACAAGCTGCTAGATAAGAGTCCCCTTCAGATACAGTAATCAGACCCCTTTTTCAAGAGGTTTGTTTTATTACACACACACACACACACACACACACACACACACACACACACACACACACACACACACACACACACACACACACACACACACACACACACACACTTCCAATGAAGTTGGGACATTGTGTAAAACAAAAACAGAATACGATGATTTGCAAATCCTTTTCAACCAATATTCAATTGAATACACTACAAAGACAAGATATTTAATGTTCAAACGGATAAACTTTATTCTTTTTTGCAAATATTCACTCATTTTGAATTTGATGCCTGCAACACATTCCAAAGAAGTTGAGACAGGAGCAACAAAAGACTGGGAAAGTTGAGGAATGCTCAAAAAACGCCTGTTTGGAAAATTCCACAGGTGAACAGGTTGATTGGAAACAGGTGAGTGTCATGATTGGGTATAAAGGGAACATCCCTGAAAGGCTCAGTTGTTCACAAGCAAGGATGAGGCGAGGTTCACCACTTTGTGAACAACTGCGTGAGCAAATAGTTCAACAGTTTAAGAAAAATGTTTCTCAATGTACAATTGCAAGGAATTTAGGGATTTTATCATCTACAGTCCATAATATCATCAAAAGATTCAGAGAATCTGTAGAAATCTCTGCAAGTAAGCGGCAAGGGAGAAAACCAACATTGAATGCCCGTGACCTTCGATCCCTCAGGCGGCACTGCATTAAGAACCGACATCATTCTGTAACGGATATTCCCACATGGGCTCAGGAACACTTCAGAAAACCACTGTCAGTGAACTCAGTTCGTCGCTCCATCTACAAGTGCAAGTTAAAACCACATATCAACAACACCCAGAAACGCCGCCGGCTTCTCTGGGCCTGAGCTCATCTGAGATGGACTAACACAAAGTGAAAAAGTGTCCTGTGGTCTGACGAGCCCACATTTCAAATTGTTTTTGGAAATCATGGACGTCGTGTCCTCCGGGCCAAAGAGAAAAAGGACTGTCTGGATTGTTATCAGTGCAAAATTCAAAAGCCAGCATCTCTGATGGTGTGGGGGTGTGTTAGTGCCCATGGCATGGGTAACTTGCACATCTGTGAAGGCACCATTAATGCTGAAAGGTACATACAGGTGTGTAATATACACACATATATACAGTGGTAAACTTGCCCCTGTCCCAACTTCTTTGGAACATGTTGCAGGCATCAAATTCAAAATGAGTGAATATTTGTTAAAAAACAAAGTTTATCCATTTGAACATTAAATATCTTGTCTTTGTAGTGTATTCAACTGAATACAGGTTGAAAAGTATTTGTAAGTCATCGTATTCTGTTTTTATTTATGTTTTACACAACGTCCCAACTTCATTGGAATTGGGGTTATATAATACAAAACGGGGAAAACAGGCACAGCAGTGGTTAATTAGATTAGTTTTAGTTTAGACAGCAGTGGCAGCATCAGGAGTTTCAGTTCATGAGGGTGAGGTTTGCACATATTCTGATGCTCTTTGAAAATTTTAGAGAAATGTCAAGTTATAACATTAATAGGAACAATTGGAACAAGTCTGCATTTCTTTCTTTGCACACAAAAGCAAAAAGCTTAAACTTTTAATATTCCCATTACCACATCTTTACATGCCTAGGCATAAAAATGTATTCAGATCTCCACATGAAATTTCAAGATAATGCCTCTGCATATTTGGAGAAATCAGTGGGAGTGGAAATATGGCAAATAAAACAGCCAGTGTCTAAGCCAGAAATCTAACCGGAAAACTGTATGGACACGATCACCAAAAACCTTGTACATTAGCTTATTTATTTTAAGATGATTCACAGAATACACATCACAGACCATAAGTTTTAAGATGACACTATTTGCAAATCCTTACTGTACTTTCTATCCAAATCAGGAACATGAACACCATAATACATATGTTTTGGAAATGTACATGCACCAAAATCATCTGGAATTACATTATGTTATTGATTCCAAAGTTATTAAGAGTAAGCATTATGCACAACCCCTGTCTCTGCCTTTTCAATGATGATTCCATTTTATCCTTCAATGTAAAAATGCTAAAATTGGTACCATAAAAGGGCTTGAGACAGAGTTATTTATTAGGGACTAACTAAGAAAATTGTCTCTCTGGTGGAATTTTTATGATAATGTATTATTTCTATTATTGTTAGGAGTGCATTGATACCGATAACATGATGAATTGCTCATCAGGCAAACACCATGCTCATTTACTCTTACTCAGAAAAATGCAGCGATACCAATATTCCGATACTCACTAATACTGTGAGATGCAAGTCAAGTGCATGCTACCGTGCTAATAAACATACGACTCAAGCTGGCAGTGAAAGAGGCTTTGATCACACCGAGGATTGTGGCAGTCAGACACTTTGAACATTCTGAGTTTGGCAAATTTCCATCAGACCGACTGTGTGATTTTGGACTGATTTAAACCCAATCATGAAGACACAAACTTCTGATAAAGAAAACAAATCTTGACGTTACCGTATTGTCAAATTACAGGCCTACTTCTAACTTACAATTTATATCTCAGATCTTAGAAAAAGCTGTGATCCAACAACTTAGTTCATATCTACATAAGAACCATATATATGAAAAATTCCAATCTGGATTCAGGCCACACCACAGCACTGAGACAGCTCTAGTTAAGATAACTAATGATCTTCTTCTTGCCTCTGATCAAGGCTACGTATCCCTGTTAGTGCTACTTGACCTCAGCGCAGCTTTTGATACAATAGACCACAATATCCTCCTAGAAAGGCTAGAATACATGGTTGGAATCACAGGGACGGCCCTATCATGGTTCAAATCTTACCTAACAGAACGTTATCAGTTCGTCAGTGTAAACAATTTATCTTAGAAAATTATTCAAAAGTAAGATTTGGAATTTCTCAAGGCTCTATTTTAGGACCATTATTATTTACACTATACGTTACCATTAGGCACAGTTATAGTAACCATGGCATTAACTTTCATTGTTATGCAGACGATACGCAACTGTACATATCAGCCAAGCCTGATGACAAATACAGATTAAAGAAAATGGAGGACTGTGTAAAAGACGTCAACTGCTGGATGTTACAGAATTTCCTCCTACTAAAACAGTAACAAAACAGAGGTTCTCCTTCTGGGTCCTAAATTGGCAAGAAATAAACTACCAGATTTAATTTTAAATCTGGCTGACTTTCCAGTTACATCTAGCTCAGCAGCAAAAAATCTTGGCGTTATAATATATTCAGATTTATCATTCGATCAACACATAGGCAGCATCACTAGGACAGCTTTTCTACATCTTTGCAACATTGCCAAGATAAGAAATGCCCTATCCGTGCGTGATGCAGAAACACTAGTACATGCCTTTATTACTTCTAGGCTAGACTACTGTAACACACTACTGTCAGCATGTATGAGCAGGAATCATGGTTTCACTCTCTACCTCTCCACCTGCTTTAGTTTCAGTGCAGTGTTAGCAGCGCTGCTCAGTTTCACAGCGTGTTTGCTCAGGTGCACAGCAGGTTATATCGAATGAAACAGCTTTGTTTGTAATTGTTCATGGACAGAGTTCTCTGTAAAGGCTGTGTTTCATGGAGCATGGATGGAGTGTCTTTATTCAGACCGAATATGTAAACCATAGGCTTTAACTGCACATGATGGTCTGCTCAAATGTACATTTCTAAAACCACACCGTGGCTTTTGGATGACATCCAGCTATGTCTCAACCAGCCAAGTCTCAAGAAAAAAAACCTCCACGTGAGCTCCTCTCACGTGTTAGCCTCAGAGGTAATTTCTGCTGTCACTGAGCTACAGAGATTGTTGTTGAAAGACACAGATGAGAAACAAAGCTACAGTTGTACAGAAGCACTTTAATGACGTAGAATAAAGCCCACTCTTCTATATGGCACCCCTACTCAGTCAGGCTAAGGTAGCGTTAAATAATATAGCACAGCTAGCTAACGTAATTAATTTAAAATCAGCTAAATTGAAATTCTAAGTAGATTCCCCAGTATGGAATCAGACTCTGTATAGGCAAGTAGTCTGGGAAAGAGGAAAAAATATATAATAATAATAATAATAATAATAATAATAATAATAATATATATATATATATATATATATGCGCATCCCTAATTATTACTGTTTTATTTTCCCTTTTTCTTACTGATGTGTATGTATGATGTGTGTATGTGTATATTATTAACAGAAGTTATAAACTGCAATATGATAGCATTATTTATGTCCATGTGTTCTGCTTACATCTCTTACAAAACTGAATCACAAAAAAAAAAAAAAAAAAAAAAAAAAAAAAGAGCTGCACATCTGCATAAATACAATATTGAACACAGCCACCTGCTTGTGATGAGGCAACAATTAGACACTTCCTCTACTCTCTTGAGCTACCATCTACTGGAGAAACACAAAACAAAAATCTCATGGCCACTATGACACCTGTAGAATCTGAAGTCATATCCAGACTTAAGGCTGACTGCTTCCCTGTGGAATGGTAAAGAACTTAAGAATTACCCATCTGACTTCATCTTTTAACGGGACCCTTAAAGAAGGACAGTTGGCACAGTTGCCATGGGAAAGACCCAGAGTATTACAGCAACGTTCACCCTATATCAGTTCTCAATGTAGATTACAAAATATACACCACCATTATCACAAAGAGATACATAACTTTTATGTCAGATCTAATTGATGAAGACCAAACAAGTTTGATCATAGGTGGCCAAACAACATTAGGAGAACCTTTTTACCCCCATACCCTCCCGGGGAAACACACTGAGGGGGACCTCAGCTAAGCTTAACAGCATAAAGGGATTGAAAAAAAAATGGAACTTAATGAGGTTAAACTAAAATAAACATAACTACATAAACAAATTAACAGTAAAATTAAACAAAACTAAACAAGGTAAATGAGGAAAAGTAAGAGTAAGACAAGCATTAAAATTTAATTAAGAAAAGAGATCAATAAAATAAAACCAAGACAAGCATAAAAGAATAAGACAATCTAAAATCTGAAACAGTCAAGTGAAAGGATCAAAAGTAATAAATATGAATAAATACAGAAAAACTATAGAATTAAGATCAAATTAACATTGTAAATCAGCCAAAATAAAAACTAAAATAAAAAAAGAATGATTGTAAATTTCAGCACCACTGGTTCACTGAAGTTAAAATCAGAATTTCACAGTTCATGAATAATTACAAATAATTATGACTGAGAAGATGAGGATTTTTTTCCCTTTTTTTTGATAATTGACAACTAATGGACACTGAAACCACAAAATATGCATACTTTCAAGCCTTTAAATGCAGCTGTGGATGCTGTAGTGAAGTCATACAGGACAAAGTTTAAGGTGACATTCCAGCTTTACTTCCCTTTGTATATTAAAGCTACACAGGAGAGAGAGCTAGGCACTTATACTACAGAGGAAAAGTGGACTGCAAGGGCCAGCTGTCCTTGGGACTCAAATCCGAACACCACCTAGGAATGCGAGTGATGGCGGTAAGAGGATGGAACGATGATGATAGACAGGACAGGGATGAAGGTGGGACAAGTCCAGAGAGAGAGAGGGAGAGAGAGGGAGAGAGAGGGAGAGAGAGGGAGAGAGAGGGAGACAGAGCGAGAGAGAGAGAGCAAGAGAGAGAGAGAGAGACAGAGTGTGTGTGTGCGTGTGTGTGTGTGTGAGTGAGAGAGCGAGACAGAGTGTGTGTGTGTGTGTGTGTGTGTGTGTGTGTGTGTGTGTGTGAGTGAGTGAGTGAGTGAGTGAGTGAGTGAGTGAGTGAGTGAGTGAGTGAGAGAGAGAGAGAGTGTGTGTGTGAGTGAGAGAGAGTGAGAGAAAGAGAGAGAGGAAAATATTTTGCACATTTCCTTGTTCAAGTATTCAGCTCTGTTTTTAATTGTTTATTAATTCTGCTTTTATTCAGCTCTGTTTTTCATTGTTTTGCAAAATAAAGATATTGCACATTTACTTAGGTTAAACATGGATTTTATTACTATAGTATATAATAGTAAATACTAAATACTAATATATAGATCTGACCAAAATAAAATTTTTAAAAAGAGGCCCCAAATATTCAGTAATAACTCTCGCTAGGACGAAGCGATCTGAACAAAACAACGTGCAACCCAGTATATGGAGCTTCGAACATGCCGGCATGCCCCTGTGTTGGAGTGATGAGGTAGCCACCGGACAGTCGTCGCAACGTTTATCCTGTTTGCAACCTCCGGGTGCAGACACCTGTACCCCTTCTCTCAGTCATTCGACGTTTCATCAGTATGGTGGTGTACAGTATTGAGCAGTGCACCTTCATGGTGCAAACCTAATGGGTCATCAGTTCATTTACGTGAGTAAATTTAGGAAGAAATGGTGTCTGTGACCTACCCTCAAAGAGTGCTACTCAGAAGATACAGAAAGGTATAGAAACTGAAAACTACAGGATCACTGACCCCTTCTCATGGCAGACGCCATCCAAAAACATCCAACGTGAAATTGCTGCTTTTCCCCTCGATATGCTTGCCAAAACGTTCAGGAACATGAGGTTCTGCAACAAAATGTGTCTGGCAGAAAACGGAGATCACTTCCAGCATTGCATGTAATGCAAATCAATTACACATGTATGCCCAGGTATGTAGCATATTTATGGTTTTGAGTGAATCTCCCTGTACAAAAATCAGGATTTAAGTGAGTTAGGTTAATATTGGTATCGGTGCTCAGTATCAGTATCGGAAGCAAAAAATATATATCCATGCATCTATAATTCCTAACACCTGATTTTACCTTAGCAATACTCGCTAGTATTTGCATTCCCTCATATAATACAAACAAATGGCAAATAAAAAAGCTCTATCAGAGAAGGAAAAACACTTCATAGTTACGTGAACATCAAGGCATTACTATGCCACTTAGTGCGTCCCCTGAAACTACCTCTTGTATTTCAGACAAGACAAAAAACTGAAAAATCACGTCAGAAAAGAAAAAAGTGGGCCGTTGAGGGCCTTCAGGACTGCTTTGGCTCTACAGACTGGAATGTTTTCAAAACTACCACTAACACCATGCACAACTGCACAGACACTGTAACTTCTTATATAAGTTTTTATGAAGAAGACTGAATATCCACAAAACAACTTAAGTGCAATGGCAATCCCTGGATTACTTGTCAGACAGCTGTTTAGACAATAACGTGGGTAGTCAGCCTGCAGAACAGGCAATTACAGGCATTCAGTGATGTTAAGTAAATGTCACAAAAGAATTAAGAGAGATCAAAAGAGGAACCTTAGATAAGATCAAGCCACAATTCTCCACCAAAAGATAGCTCCTTAAATTTTCAACTACAAAACAAAAAACAATTAGCTGCATAGCCAATCCCAGCCCTGTAGACCATTTGAAACAGTTTTTTGGCTTACACACTTGCTCTCCTCAATTTCAAGCATCTCTGCCTCCAACCCTCATTACTAAAAATAACACTTCACAAGCCCTTCTATCAAAAATGCATGTCACTTTTAGTGAATACAGGACTACATGTAGAAAGTTTTGAAAATAATATAAATAAACTAACAAATCAAAATATTTTTGCTTATATGATCATGCAAGTATACTCTGATGGGGCGCTGTCCTCAATTATACCAAGAATCTGACTAGAATCTTGGTATCACTGACACAAATTTTTATAAAATAAAACTTAAGCAGCCATGTCATTATTCAAAAATGTCTTCATTAGAAAATAATTTCATTTTAAGTTGTGCAAGAGCATGCTTGACACTAATCTAGTCGAAGAGACGGCTTTGTGCACACTAAGTTGTATGTCAAAATAGTACAGTACCATTAGTAGTACATTCAATATTACTAATAGAGGGCTAAGAGTAGTAGTACAATGATCATATTCTTTCCAAGCAGTTTTCTGATTCCAATGTAGACCAACTTAAATAATCTCTATGTAGAATAATTTTAAGGTGATAACTGCATCATGAGAGAAATATCTTGTATTAAGGTGTGCATACCTATTATAAAACTTTTTACTACAAGTAAAATGGGCCCAAAAAAAAAATCTAACTGATGTTAAATTCCCATCAGAGCAGTACTCTAAACCATTAATGCACGACCTCGACACAATCTAATTCTTTGTTAATAATGGCTTTTAACTGATGCAAAATTGTGCTCAGGATGCAAATTAACAAAAAGGTTTGAGAAGAATTAAACATGTAGCCCCCAGAAATCTCAGTTCAACCATTTTCTGGAACTGCACCCTTCCTGCAATCTCAAGGCACTGCAAAGTCAGAAAGGCTAAAACGCAACACCCGTTAACAATGGCTGATACTTAAGTTTGTGATTCTTATTAATGGATATTGCGTATTTCCAAAATATTTGGAATGCTGTGCACAATGCAAATAAAAACAATCCAATGATATGCAAATCATTTAAACACTGTATTCAACTGAAAATAGTACAAACACAACATAAAACATTCTGTTTACATTTTTATAAGATTTTTTTTAAAGAAAACACATATTTTGAATTTAGGGCCAGCAACACATTTCAAAAAAGTTGGGACATGGGCATGATTTACCACTGTGTTGCATAACCTTTTCTTTTAATGACACTCTGTGTTGGGAAGACCAACTGCCATAGCTCTGAGTATAAAATGTTTTCTCTTTTTTTTTTACTTGATATAGGATTTCAGCAGCTCAACAGTTTGGGCTCTCCTTTGTTGTGTTTTTTAATTTGTTTGTTTATTTCATAATGTGCCAAAAGCTTTCAATGGGTGACAGGTCTGTACTGCAGGCAGGCCAGTTTGGCACCTAGTACTGCAGAGCCATACTGTTGTACTATAAGCAGACAGTGGTTTACACACGTACACACACACACACACACACACACACACACACACACACACACACACACATACATATATATATATATATATATATATATATATATATATATATATATATATATATATACACATACACACACACAAATGTGTGTATAAAGACTAAAATGTGTAAAGGGAAGGACAAGATGAAAACATGTGGATTGAAGAGACTGGGGCTTGCTGACATCTATCACACAGAGGACCTACATCAGCAAAAAAATAACTGAAAGCTTAACTTTATTCCAATGAGTATTAGAAGAATTTTTTTACTGTATAAGACCAATGACTGACACAGAAAGAGGAAAACTGAACACAATGCAAAATTGCTTCCCATATATCATCCACCATACTTTTCCCTCTGGCTCTTAATAGTAAAGAAGGGTTAATTATATACACCGAAAAAAATAAAACTAGCATTTTTCATATTATACCTTTTCCGTTTACAGCTGACTTAAAAATAAATAAAAATTTATCAAAACAGCAGTTTTCTTGTTCAGTGGGAAAATGGGGTGTGTTGTCATGGACAAAGCTGCGGTCCTATAGATATTAAAAATGTGTTATTAGGCAGCTGAAATTTGCCCAAGTTGTTGAAATGACACCCCAAATGATTTCCCATCCCATCCCATTATACATGTTACTAAAGAATGCAATACCTAGATCTGACCACAGTGAAAATGCTCCTTTGATTACAGAAGGAAGAAAAGTGTGATTGCGAGGTAGAGGGGCATGTCCAAAGTTGTTTTTAAACTGCATCCAATTCTTGAGTGTGGATGTGACTATTACATTTTTAATGTAGAGTACAGTAGAATAATTTACGGAGTACAGCAGTGCTAATAAAGAGGATGGTCTACAAGAAAAGGACTCCGTCTTTAGCCAAGAACTATGTCTTTTTATCAAACTGTAACCAATAAGGTATCACATGAAGATTAGTGTCCCAGTAATAAAATTGAAACTTGGGAATGTTCAGTCAGTATGGCTTCAATGCCAGTAACAACACTGCTCTGAGATGAAGCGCAACTTTCCATTTCAGTTCCAGTCCTCAATGCAGGACAACGCATCACGTGTCCCACTACCTTGATGGCCAGTAAAAGAGTCAAATATGACTGATAAATGAGTTGGTGTACCTTCCTCATCTGACTTAAACCTGATTGAGAACAACAGTCTGGGGGACTTGTGTCTGGGGGAGTGGCTGCATCAAGAAAAACTGGCTGTCCAAAAAAACAAACAAACAAAACCAAGAAGCTCACCAGCTCACTGATTCTTTGGATGGCTCCAGGCTCATGAACACTTTTGAGAAGAAGTAGTGTGGTTGTATTGTCAGCTGTATATTTCAAAAGGCCAAACATTTTACTTATCTACAGTCACAGGTTTACTTACCATATAGATTCATTTTACATCTTTACAATTTTAGACCTTGTCATGGCATTATGATGTCTTTGTCTTTACACCGAATTTGACACAGAAAGAAGAGACCATTTTAAGTACAGACATTATTTTTCACAGGGCTGTGTCACAAAATGAATATCTATGCTTATATTTAAATTAAAGCAAACATGCAGCCACACCTAACATCACACAAGCAATAAAACTCACAAGTAATTCTCCTTTATGAATATGCACATTATTTGCTCTTAATAATGTAAATCCAGTGGTGCATTTCATGTGGCCCACTGTCTTTATACTTCTGTTTTTCCAACGCCCAAGTAGTCTCTCTTTTTTTTTTTTAACACAGCTGACAGAGGGCAATTTTATTAAAGCAAAAATATTCAACCCTCCTAAAATCCATCCATATGATCTTATAATCTTACTGGCAAGAAGGTTGGAGAATCAGATTTAGATATGATATAGTGAGATATGCTAAGAAATCTTTTTCTTCTCTCCTTCACATTAAAAAAATAACCAAACATAAATGTTTTTCTTTCAATCTCCAGTTTAAAGCAGTTTAAAAATACAATGATTTGCAATGGGTGAAGTAAGATTTTTGTGGCCTTTACCAAGTGCAGGCAGCGCACTTACCTCTGAGCTGACCATCAACTCAGGAACACTATGCACCATGGAAACGGTTGCTGTAGAGATGGGAGCCTGCCGTTTTCCATTCTTGTTCTGCAGTCTTTAAAATCATACACAGACAAAGACCTTTTCAGTCGGCCTCTAAAAGAACTTAAGGCGGTATAGTTAAAATAACTCAAAGTTAGGGTTAAGTGGTTGATTAAACTTGTAATTTCCATAAATAAATATACTTAGAATTATGACTTACTTTATCACTGACCAAATGATATTTTTAGAGAGTGAAAGCAATGTGTATGTCATTATTTTAAAAAAGAAATACACTACACCTTAATTTATCATTGACCAAAGAGATAAAAAGGAAAAACGAAAATGTGCCTTTACTCACTGTGTTAAGTCCTGGCCACATTCAGCACACAGACCCTTCATGACAATGGGGTGGCTGCATTCTTCTATTTTCGCTATGACATCCCTGTTACAAACAACAGCACATGAAAAGACCAGCTAAAATAAAATGTACACCAAGCCAAGTCAATGCACAAAGCAATACACCATTTTGATTTCTACCTTTTGTATGAACAACCATACTACAGATATTCAAGCTCTCTAATTATCATTTATCTTAAATACCCAAATTCAGATTTCTCCTGGGTGGGCCACAGGGTGGCAGGTTAGTTTGTACTCCGTTTTAACAAATCCACATCAACTCATGAAAAGCTTAGTAATTCGTCTACTTAATGAGTTGAATCAACTATTAATAGGAAATTCAAGAAAACAATGTCATTTACACAGATTATTCATATTATTCATAGCACTGCAGTGACACTGACATGGTGGTGGCATGTTCGTGTGTGCTGCGCTGGTACACATGTACCAGACACAGCTATGCTACTGGAGTTTATTAACATGATGCTGCAACCATTCACATCTTACCCTTTGGAGGCTGTGATTTAAGGAATTGCAGAGAATAGGAGAATTTCTATAATCAGACTTAAAATTGAGCATAAGAAAATGCACAATAAGGAGCTGGAAAAATATATTATGACAAAAATTATGACAAAAACAAAATGATTTATTTCATGTGTAAATCATTACAGAACAATGCAGTAATTTGTAAATGGTTTAAGTGAGCAGAAAGTTTATGATGTAATTTCACATGTGCTCAGCTGTACGAACAACATCGATGCGATGGTCAAATTCATCCCATACTTGACTCAGCAGGTCGGGTGTCACTGTACTCATGGCTCTTTCAATGAGATTTCAGCTATGAACTGTTGGAGGTTCACTGCCAATGAACTGTTTCACAGCTCAGGAGTTGCCATCTCCTCGCAGACAGAAGGGAGCCATCTTTCGGTTACAGTCAGAAACTCTTAATTCATATGTGATTGGTTCCTAGGCGCCTCACAGTTGTAAAATTATGGTGCTTTGAAATCTGATTAATCTTTTTGAGCCTGTGTTTCATTGGGATCAGGAAATTTGCAAGTAACAGCTTGTAAGGGCTTCATTTGTTGCATAATAGACCATGTTATCTTGCTCTGTGTGTGTTCACAATTTTAAATGTACACAGGGCAAGATGTTTAAGTGCCACTGAGGGCCCTTCTCACAGCAGCCAAACCTTTCACTGTCAAATGCAAGTACTCCTACCCAACAACCTAACCTAAGCATAATACAACACGGAGCACTAACATGACACTAGTACTTAACATTACTAACAATAACACAAAGATGCCTTCGTCAGCACTTCACACAGTTCCTTTGCCAGTGTCTTGTGGAAGTAAGCTCACAACACCTTCAGAAGGCTCAACAGTGGTGTCTGGCATCCCAGATCCACTCCACTCCATATTCACGATGGGTTAGGATATTTGGCATGACAATATCAGGGACAACAACAGATATACCTCAAGATACGTCCAAGTATTACACAGCGAATTCAAGCATGTTTGAATGCCAGTTCATCCGGGTTCTTCAGCTATACTTAGGCTCATTTGGATCGAAATATGCCATCTCACCAATATGTCCCACAGATTTAGTTGGCTTTAAGTATGCCCTCTTCAGCTTTACTACTGCCCCATTGATGCAAGCTGTAGGGATGCCAAAATTCAAATTTGTGAAATATGTTAGCATACCAAACTCCAAAACATCTTGCAACAAGCATCTAAATATATGGGCCTTAAGAATCCTTAGGATTTTAGGTATTTCACCCTTTGTAGTGCATAATAGTCTGAAGAATCAATCGTTCAGAGTGTTTATGGAAATAATGGAGATAATGATCTGAGTCAAAGAAAAAAAATCATCCAGATTGTTACCAGCTTAAAGTCCAAACGCCAAGGCCTCTCATGGTATGGTATGTAGTTGTGCTGGTAACATGGACAACTTACACATTGTTGAAGGCTCCAATAACACCGAAAGATACATATACCTTTTGGAACAACAAATACTGTCTTTTAGATGATGTGTTTTTCAGAGACTTACTTCAGCATGACAATGCCAAGCCACATTCTGCATGTGTTGGAACAGCATCACTGTGTAAAAAGAGAATGCGGGTCCTAGACTATCCTGCTTGCAGTACAGACCTGTCTCCCATTTAAACTGTCTGAAGCATTATGAATCACAAAATATGTCAACAAATAAATTTGGCATCACAGCTTAAGCCTTTTATAACAGAAGAATGGCAAAAATAAATCCACTTTATAAACTAGATCAAGCGGTATCTTCAGGCCCCCAATTGTTAAGTGGAGTTGAAAGAAAAGGTTATGCGACAAAGCGGTAAACTTTTTTGGAAAACGTTTCAGGCATCAGATTTGGAACATCTATGTTTTTGTACTGTTTGATGTTTGTACTGTTTGATTTTGTACTGATGGTAAAGTATAATTTACTAAATCACCACTTTCTGTTGTTTTTGCAATTTTTTGGAACTGAGGTTTGTACAATTGTTTCACAAATTGAATCTCATCAGCATATTTTCAACCACAGCAGATAAACCATTTAGTGTCATCACATTTTATATATTTCTCAGCCTGCCTAGTGTTAACTAACAAATTTACATGTTGGTTAACTTGAAAACAAATAACACAAAGTGGGAAATGAAAAGTACATCAGTAGCAGATGGCACCTATGTTTGTTTCCGTTTACCTTTTTTATTCTGCCACTTAAAACACGCCAGCGTCGCAAACTGCCACTCTGCTGTTGATTCATCCATTTTGTATTTTAATTTTGTCAGATATGCAGCCTATTGCTATGAAAAAGAATGTAAACTGCATTGTGATTTAACTTTTACATTTACCAAAATAATGACTAAAATTAAATAAATAGCTGTTTTTGTATTTGTCACAAATGACTTATGTGCATATGTGAAAAAATAAATTGCAAATTTAGGCATGTTGCACAACACACAATTGATATAGTTGTTTAAAAACACAAAAGTGCGATTTATAAGATTACTCAATGAAAAAAACTGACAGAATACTCGATTCCAAAAATATTCCATTGTTGCAGCCCTAGTCAGTCGGTTGTTATCTGTGCATGATCATTTCAGTCAGTAACATGTAGTCATATTATACCACCTTGAAATATTATCAGAAATATTGTAGTACTTTTATAACCTGCTTTAGTATAAGTAAAAGAACTCAAGACTATTATACTTTTATACCCTAATATATAAGGATAGGATACCGATATTAATATACTATGTTTATACCCTGTTTTAGTATACAGAAAGGAAACCAGAAGTATTATAGTACTTTTATACCCTCTTTTAGTGTGGGGAAAGGAAACCATTTACCAGGAACACTGAGCAAATTCACTCCCACTTGTTTCCTTACATCAAAGAGGATAACATGGTAACAAACAACATAGCAGAAATTGAAGTGTAAAGAAAAATTACAATGCAGTACACCTGCATGTAGTAATCACTCAATTTGAGAAAAAAAAAAGGTAAAACAGATAATCTATATGGGCGTTTTTCCCCCCATTTAATCCACCACAGTTTAAAATTTTGGACACTGCAGTTACTGGGAGAACTGAAAGAAAAGAAAAAAAAAAAGAGTTAATGATGTTCTCTGTGCATTCCCTCTATAAAGGTGGTAAAATATGACACAGTTAGTGAGTAAGCTCATGTTCAGATATTCATTATCAGCATCATTATTGTACTTTAAATACACTCCAGTTATATCTACTCAGATCTACTTAGCCCTCTTTCCAAACAACTATGGTCCCCTTGACTCACTTTGTAACTGCCTTGAGCATATGACTAACTGAATGGAACACAATCTTCTGTAGTTGAATAAATATTGATAAAACAGAGATAATTTTATTTGAGTATAGCAAATGAGAGGCTCAGACTAGCTACCTATCTGGATTCAAGTGCCCTAAAATCTAAAGAAACAGTATGTAAATCTAAGAAACAGTATGTAACCTTGGTGTACTAATAGACTCTGATCTTGGTTTTATAGCAGTCATGTCAAAGCAGTCACTAAATCAGCTTTCATCACCCTAAGAGAGAAATATCACTGGACTCTAAACGACAATGTCTCTATATATACTGAAATTAAATTAGAAATGGCGCATTAAACCTATGTTACTCTGAGTAGTTGAAAACAGAGTGAAACCTAGCACTAAGCAAGTTTACTCACCTACAGTTTGAGCATTAAAATCTCTGTGAACAACATATTTTGTACTATAAAACGTGTTTAACTACAAACAATTTTGCAAAAAACATGACAATTTGCTTATCCGAGGAATAGAACAAAATAACGGTACAAACACAAATGAATCAAACCTGCCTAAACCCTGCAGCTCAGTCTCAGCTGAAGACATCATGATTTGGACATACGCAATGAGGGGAAACATAGGAAACTGAATTCATCATTACCTGTTAGTCTGAAACTATAATGCATGGCAAACATTCTGCTCTTAAAGTAATCGCATTTGCACAAGGTTTGAAAATGAAAAATTGTATAAATGTATACTGATCCTACTGAATAGCTGGCAAACATGTTCTGTTTCTAAAAGCACGGGATCAGCAAGACAGTAATCCAGCCACCTGTTGTGATCATAGAAACAATACAGAATGCAGAACTTTGAATTTCGATCCAATCAGAGTGCATGACTACCTCACTATACCAGCCTCATTACTCAAATCTGATCTCTCGGACACGATGGTTCACACTCGTTTAGGTAAGTGACTCAAATCTGTCATTAATGTGAACGAACCAGCATCCAACATGTACCTTACTCATTAACAGCATGTGAATGAATCACGTGTGTCAAGTGCATCATCAGCATACAAACCGACGTGAAGAACGAGCCTGCATAGATAATTAACTCTCAGCTGTTCGTTATTAGAGAGAGAAGAAGGCGAAATAGGTGAGATGTGTTGCTTTTCCACTGTTTACATGGTAACACTGAATGATGGCACATGCACAGTGCAAAAAAAGCACATGAATTCTGATCTGAGCATTCACATTAGGTGGCATGGCCACACATCAGATACGTACCTGATCTAGGACCACATATGAAAGTGACTCAGGTCAGATTTAAAAAGATCAGATGTGTGTCCACATAGCTCTGAAAACATCAGATCTGAGCCATATTAGGGCAAAAATCCGACCTACTGTAGTGCTATTGATAGACCTCATTAATGAGTAGGCTTATGAGATGAAATCTCTTGAGCAGGGTGATAATTATTAATGTGACTCAGATCTGATATTTGTGTGTAGATGACAAACATGATCAAATACAGATATTTTGACACCATAACGTGAATTTTTTTATCATGTGCAGGAGAAATTTATTTACTTGTAACAGAGGCAGGATTTTACATGTCTCAATACCGTTTTAAAGCTGCAAATCTAAAAATGATCTATGTTATTTCCAAAGTGTGCTGGTGCTCCCCAATTGCCAGCCAATGTATTACAACACCCTATACAGGACATAAGACCTCTTACACTGGCATACTCCCTGGCTATGTTTACATGCAAAGATTTTTGCCAATCCGATTGAATACAATTGGATAACAGAGTCAGACTGAGGTGTTTATATGCTCACTCTGCTAAACAATCTGATGAAAATCTTCGTTTACATGCCCACTACCAGTAATCCGATGCAGAATGATGCGCATGCGTGGAGCAGCGCTGGGAGTGAACGTTACCACGACAGCGAACATCACGTGAGGTCCAATTGGCGCGCTTGTGTTTTTAATGGCTTTAAACTGATGTTAGACTCAGAAAAACGTCCTTCACATGCACTTATAAAGGAAGACGTCGTGCTCTGAGAACACAAGCTGGCCGTCCGCCCCGCCGCCGTCTTTTAAAGCTCAGAGTATAAAGTTTCTGCTCCGCCATGTTAAACGGTATAAACCTTTCGCTATGACGCGACGCGCATGCGCAGAACGTTCTTACACCTTCCGATTGGCGTGTAATCGGCTTCAGCCCCTTCGGTGATATTATTCTTCTATTTAACAGATTATTTAGAGGTTTACCCTAGAGACTGTATTCCGAGTGGCCTCAATCGGATTAGTCTATTCCGATTGAGGTGTTTACATGGACGTATTCTATTCCGATTGAGCTATTTGTCGGATTATCAGGCTGCATGTAAACGTGACTAATGTACTCTAAAGATGGCCTCTGGCAGATAAGCAAAGTTATGCTTTTGAAATTTTTAGATTCCAGATGTCATGTTTTCGGCATCTTTCTCTTCACTGATGAAAAGACCATTCAGAACCATTAGGATTAAAACACGAAGGTTTTGTTTTCTAATGGGAATAATCTTAATGCTTACCATTAGAGGCCACATGTTTTCTGTAGGACACCTTTAGACCCAATTAGGAAACCTTCAAATGCCTCTAGAGTAAGTTCCTGAACACCTGTTAAACCAGTAGAGTACTTAACACTGTGATATCAACCCATCAGGAAAACACTAAATGTAGTTATGTTATAACTGAAGTTTGAGGGGGAGGGACAATGGATGAAACCCCTTGTTCTTCTAATATAGCACTCTATAAATTCACCTCCTCACCTTCCGCTCCTGTGATGAAGGGTTCACAATCCCCACCTCCACCCCATCTCCTTCCTATTCCTCAGTCCTACATCAGTCCAATTACAGCTATGAGAGGTCTGGCCTTCTCACTACAGGCAGAAACTGTCCAGAACTCCAGCTCAAGTTCTCTCCCCCACCTTTCCCTCATACTACCACCACATATTAAAGGCATGGTCTGAACTCACAAAATACCATTAGAGGCTACTGGGCACCACCAGGAACCAACAGAAAGTTTTAATGGTTTCTGTGATTTATTTCAGCAGAGCTCTTTAGTTTTGCACTTTCAACACTTCACTTATCTCAGAAATGTCCTTAATCTAGATTTTAATTCATTGAAAATGAGACAATGGGAGGGGCGGGGGGAGACCATACAATTTCACTTTTTTGTTCTACAATTACAGACTGTAGTCCATCTGTTTCCCTGCATCATTTGTTCTTCAGTGGCCAGGACTCCCACAGAGCAGGTACTATTTAGGTGATGGATCATTCTCAACACTGCAGTGACACTGACATGGTTGTGGCGTGTTAGTGTGTGTTACATGTGGATCAGATAACAGCAGTGCATAATTTGTCCTGAGTTAGTGTGATAATGACTACAGGCTTGCTTGAAGCTGAAAAGAGGTGGACTGAGTCCTATAGACAAACAGCATCTGCTGTGAGAAGATAGAACCTATGGACTAAAACCAGAACTTATTCCTGTCAAGCCCAAAGTTGTGGGGATAAATAACTTGTATAAAGGCTAAATTGAGCCTTGTTTATTCTGTAAATATATTTCAGATTCTGTCTGCTCTTTTTGGATTTTGCTTTCATCACTAATAAATAGTGCACTTATTTGGTGATTTCATAGGACTAATTATAAGTGTTGCTATTAAACTAGAACTCTTATTGTCCTGGCTTCCATAGCACATCCCCTTGGGCACTATGACCACACACAAAAAGTACCCCAGTAAAATTATATTACAAAAATACCAGTGCAAAATCCAATAACTAATACTAATTATACACATATAGTATACGTATAGTATAGACATTTGAGACGAAATGTCAGAAATCTACTGATTTTGTCTGTGCCTGGTACATGTGTTGCAAGTAGCTCAAAGACCTATATTTCTCCTCATAATGCCACTTTTCTCAAAGATACATGTGCCCATAGAATGACATCAATAAAGTGCCAATACAAAAACTCGTTAATGCCACTTCGCTGGTTGTCAAAATGTGGTGCTAGTGGTTCAGAGACCTACACTAACCAGCCACTTTATTAGGTACACCTGTTCAATTGCTTGTTAACACAAATAGCTAATCAGCCAATCACATGGCTGCAACTCAATGCATTTAGGCATGTAGAGGTGGTCAAGCCAACTTGGTGAAGTGCAGAATGGGGGAAGAACGGTGATTTAAGTGACTTTGAACGTGGCGTGGTTGTTGGTGCCAGACAGGCTGGTCTGAGTATTTCAGCAACTGCTGATCTACTGGGATTTTCACGCTCAACCATCTCCAGGGTTTACAGAGAACGGTCCAAAAAAGAGGAAATATCCAGTGAGCGGCAGTTGTGTGGATGAAAATGCCTTGTTGATGTGAGAGGTCAGAGGAGAATGGGCAGACGATATGTTCCAGAAAGGCAACAGGAACTCAAATAACCACCAAAATCTCTGAGGAATGTTTCCAGCACCTTGTTGAAAGTATGACACAAAGAATTAAGGCAGTTCTGAAGGCAAAAGGGGGTCCAACCGT
This sequence comes from Pygocentrus nattereri, assembly GCF_015220715.1. Lineage (NCBI taxonomy): Eukaryota > Metazoa > Chordata > Actinopteri > Characiformes > Serrasalmidae > Pygocentrus > Pygocentrus nattereri. The sequence goes on from NC_051211.1 coordinate 26,130,606, forward strand.
TTACTAGCAAGGTGTACCTAATAACGTGGCCGGTGAGAGAGAGAGAGAGAGAGAGAGAGAGAGAGAGAGAGAGAGAGAGAGAGTGAGAGAGTGTGTGTGTACACACATTATTATTATTACTGCTGTCTGTCTGAAAGTAAAAAAGCTGCAATGTGTAAATATCCTGGAAGCTGACAGGGAGGTAATTTTTAAATAATTCTGGGGAAAAATTTGATTGGGAAGAGAGAGGAAAAGTTGCATCACTCGTAGATGCAGACCCTGTGAAGAGACGAAGGACTGGAGCAGAACAGTCTAGGAGGTCCATATCCATTCTGTGTCACCTTACAGGGGATGGCAAAGGGCATGGGTATGTCAGGGCATGTTCCTTTCAACACTAGTGATCAAGCAGTGGTGTTTGCTAAATTAGGTAGGAGGGAGAATGGCTGAGAAGACAATGAAAATCAACATCAGGAATGAAGAGTTAGAGTTCCTTAAGCACTTTCTCATGGATCTTCCTAAGGTTCCATCTCATTACTGCAGGTCTTCATCCACTAACATGTATTTAGAACCTCTGTTAAAAACTATTAATTTTCTTCATGCTGCATACATACATGTGCAGAAAATAATATCTAGTTTCTTCCCAGACAAATATTCAGAGGCATTTTTAACAAATTAAATCTCTCACTGTTTCACCCCAAGAAAGATCAGTGCAACACATGTTGCTCATACAAAGTTGGAAACATTGATGCTGGCACATGGGAAGAACGCTGCAAGAAAAAGGAGACTGCAAGAGTAAGTAAACAAGAGGACAAGGACAAAGCAAATGAGAAAATAATGGTGGTGCGTATGGACCTGCAGTGATTACTTCACTGTAAACTTCAAGCTTCAGCCATCTGCTATAAAACAAAGCTTGGACTCCACAACTTTACCATATACAACATGGCGACACACAATGCTACTTTTTTTGGCACAAAGGGGAAGGACAACAGGCAGCTAATGAGTTTGCCTCCTGCATCATCCACTTCCTTGAGGTAAACAACATGTACCATGAATATATCTTATGGAGCGACGAATGTGGCTATCAAAATCGCAACTCTTGTTTTGAGCATCGCCCTGCTGAAGTTTGCAACTGAAAAGCAAAATCCAGTTACTCCAAGGCATCTGGAAAAAGGTCATACATAAAGGGACTACGACTCCATACACAGCATGATAGAGAAAAGACTAAGAGACAGAGACATACATGTTCCAGCTGAGTATGCCACAGTGATCCAAGAAGCGTGCTCCAACCCCTGGCCATACAATGTGTGATATGTGGATTACAGTTTCTTCCTGGATTACAGCAAGGTGAAGTTTTGCAAGTCTATCCATCCTGGCACAAATCCCGGAGACTTGACTGTGCATGACCTCCGGGCAATCAGGTACCCTCTATTATACACATTCTCACTTGTCATACTTTTTAAGGTGCACAAACATAACATAACATAAATAATAAAGCAATGGCACACATGCTAACCTAAGGAATAAAGAAATACACATGCTCTGTAATTCATCAAAAGCTCACTCTCCTGCTTGCTCTCTTCCCGATTTTCCCTGATCTTTTTCCTCCCTTCCTGTTCCTCCTTCTATCCCCTCTACTTCTCCAGTACAATATGGACGGTACCATGGGATGCAAGATTTGCCATTCACATGACTGGACACCTTCTCTCTCCCTGACTATTAGGAAGAGAAAGAATGACACCACAGTGCTGCCACTGTATACCTCCAGCCAGAGAATCAAGCAGCTGAAATACAAACATCTTCAAGAACTGAAGGATGTAATACCAAAGAGCTTTCATGGTTTTTCTGATGCACTTAAACATGAGTGATGCCCATCCAACACACAGGCTTGTTAAAGGTTTGCTTGCTCTAGCTTGTCAGCACATCAGAAAGTCACATTAGAATTAATTCATGTTTAAACTAATATTGTGTAAACATTTTTACTTTTGCCTTGTGATTTTTCACATCTTTCTATGTAATGTCCACATGGAAATAGTTATTTATGAGCGAGAGATATAAAGTTTGATTATTAGTTAATACAGTTGATGCTCTTGCATCTGATATTTATATGGACAGTGTTTTCATAGACTGTAATGTTAACGTGACTGACTTTTCATTGTACAGTAAACAATAATTTATAAAGTAAAGACATTGGTTAGTTTGAATGTCTTAAGCATTTGAAAGTTTTTGAATGGCAATTTAGAGCAGTATATCCCTGCCCCTAATAACACTGTTGATACCAAAGGGTGGGAACACAGGAGGAGAGGAGCAGCTTGCCTTTTTTAAAGGCAAAAAGGTATTGTGTATTAATATTTACAGGCCTAGTCTTGCTGACGCAGTTAAATGTTGTTAGGACGTCACAGGGAAAATTATTCTTTTTTTAAATGCTCATAGTTTTTGTTTTGTTTTATCTAAATAAAAATGCATGCTAAAGCTCAGGTAATGAAGGGTTGACTGAACATGCATTTACGCACGACAAATGTTGTGTGGCTGGACTTACTATAAGGATTACATGTTATTTTGATCAAAAATGGTAATATATGGACTGCATTTGTTAAAACATAAATTTATACCAGCAGGGTCTTAGCAGAATAAACAATCGTAGTCACATGATTATAACATCTCGATTACCTCCTACGTATTATCTTGTTCAGATTACGTATCACCTCATACACGGGTGTGTCACACTCCATCGACTCTATGTTGTAACACATGTAAGTGCCTCATGAACATGAAATACCATACATTGCATCTAGTCAGGTGTTGTCATGCTCCCTTGTTAAAATACAGATGTATTCATATACAGCTTTACTGATTGGACGCAAGATGTCAAAACATGTAAATATGTAATTTGTTACCTCCTTCACACTTGCATTTTTTTACATGTGGTCACAAGATATTTTCACTCGTGCAGGCGATTGCTCATAAGGCCTTTTGGCACTATTGGTTTTCTATACAATCCTCCCCACCCAGTAAGAGCGAGGCCAATTGTGCTCTCTTGGACTCCCGGCTACGGATGGCTGTAGCATCACCTGGGATCAAACTCGTGATCTCCTGAACTCTTCTTTTATTTTTTGGAAAGCTAGATGCTCTTTCCTGTTGGATACGAGTACTGCATGATCACAACAGAATTCACAGGCGTCATCAGATTTTTGCATAATTAAGAGAGACAAATCATATCAGCATACTGTTAATGTCAAAATACGCTCTATGTGTAAAGGTCGGCACGTCTGCAGCAGTGATTGCAGGGCTAGGCAGAATGGGATTGGTTTGGTTGGCTCAGCCTCTGATGTTGGCAACCCAATCATATCCCTTCCCCGTACTACAGCACACAGGTTTTTTATTTTATATGCTGGATACTATATTGAATGCGACTATGAAAAGTATTAGTATACAGTATGTCACTTTGAATACAGCCACAGAATCACCTCTCTCTTCCCTGCATACTGTGCCATTTCATTCACTCTAACACACCTGATCCACCTCCATAACTAAATAACAAATCCTTCCTTGGTTGAGATGGGTAAAAAATAAGGAAAATACTAAAATGCACAAAGCAGAAGTACTATAGGACCAGGGTTGGAAATCACAGATCTAGAGGCCAATGTGTGCGTAAAAATAACCACCTTGTGCAAAGACTAACTACAAAATAAAAAAAAACTTGCAAAGTCAACTATTAAAATACGTTGGTCTCAAAACTTGCTGCAAGGCTAAGATTTCAGATAGTCGCGACCTTAGATATTTAAAATTTACTGCATAATATGCGTTATCAAAACTAAACTGCCTCGGTGAAAATTAACATTTTGGTTATTCTAAACTTTTTTTTTTTAAACTGTATAACGTAGCTAAGCCTAAAACAGCCTAGTGAATGTTAAAAATTTCACAAACACTTGGTTTTTCATCTTCATATTCAGAAAAACGGTAACAGACAACAGAAATCAGTGCAATGAGTATAACCATGCTGTCAGCTTCTTACTGACCTCTGACCATCACAGCATGGTAACAGACAACAGAAATCAGTGCAATGAGTATAACCATGCTGTCAGCTTCTTAACCGACCTCTCACCATCAGAGCATGGTAACAGACAACTGAAATCAGTGCAATGAGTGTAACCATGCTGTCAGCTTCTTACTGACCTCTCACCATCACAGCATGGTAACAGACAACTGAAATCAGTGCAATGAGTGTAACCATGCTGTCAGCTTCTTACTGACCTCTGACCATCACAGCATGGTAACAGACAACTGAAATCAGTGCAATGAGTGTAACCATGCTGTCAGCTTCTTACTGACCTCTCACCATCACAGCATGGTAACAGACAACTGAAATCAGTGCAATGAGTATAACCATGCTGTCAGCTTCTTAACCGACCTCTCACCATCACAGCAGTGAAGCAGGCTCAGTAGCTAACCAGCTGTACCAGCTAGCGAGTTAGCTACTGTTACGCTTATAACACACAGCGTTCAGTTAAACGTACAAGGCAAAGTGCAGCTATAAAAAGAGAATAACTGATTTAACGGAGCAATAAAAGCCCAAAGCGACTCTACTGCCTTTAATGGGCAGCTTACCCAGCATGTATGACCTGTCCGAGCTGACAGCACAGCTCTTTCACAACTCCAGCTCGGTCCGACTTCAGCTTCTTATCCGGTACCGATGGTCTGTCGGTCCGGTCGCGTTCCTCTGGTCCAGACTTCAGGTCTGTGTGGTCAGCTACACACAGCGCGATAACGGAGTCCACATTAATCAAAGCGCCGGGCTTCACTTTCCACTCCAACAGCCGCACAGGACGCGTCTCGGCCGGCCAGCGGATCTCGGCTACTCGTCCCGCGGGGTCCAGCGGTGCTACAGAGCCGTCTCCAGAATCCGCGGGGTCATCCATACCTTCTTTAGCGCACTCTTTCAAACGTCAGTAAATACTCCTCCAAAAATAAGATTTCTACTGCATGAAATCTGATAAAATAATACGACAAGAAACCCGAACAGACAGAACCGAACGGTTCGCTCTTCCCGCCTGTAAACAGGAAGGGCACGACTGTTGTGAAAGTTGCCCCGGAACCAGTGTTGGCAACTCCTCAGTAAGGAAAGCAGCTATTGGCTGTCCTAAAAGTCTCTAGCAGTCGCTAAATGACGCCATCGCATAATTTGCCTAACAGTCCAATTTGCGTGTATTAACGGGTATTGCGTGTATTAAAAACACCCTGAATATGTTAGAACTACAAATACACTCGGAATGAATTAACTCCTTCTGTTGATTCTTTTTTTTGCCTTTGAAACAGGCCGCCACTTCTCAGAATAACTTCATGACTTTAATGCTTTGTCTAGACCCACATTACAGAAATCATTCTTACCTAAATTACATTAATCAATTTTGTCCTGTGTTGTTAAATGTTAGCACATCAAATTTAATCAAGAGTGTTGTGTGGGGTGGAGCTGCTGCTCTACGCTCAACCCTCCTCCTTTATCCGGGCTTGGGCCGGCAAAGTGACCTTAAAAGAGACATTTACACAGAGTTACTTCGCTTTTTTGTTTTCTTTATTTCTTTTTTATTTATATTTACATTCCGCTCTGTAAAATAGGGGCGTGGTCAGCGACGGTTTTCGGCATGCGCAGTTCATTTGCAGTGTGGCCCTGGAGCGGTGTGGTTCTGCTCTGACTGTGAGACCGAGCGCTGTAAGTGTTGTGGGACGGGGCTCACGGCAGCACCCGCTGCTCACTGAGGACTGTAACTGAAGAGCATGTGTGTTCACCTCAGAGTCTCCAAAAAAAAAATCGCTAAGTTGGCAACACTGCGCAGAACAGCTTTCTGAAGACTTGCGAGACAAAAACATGTAGGCAAAAGAACATAAAGCGCAAAGCATGTTCACAGACAACAGCGCATTTCAGAATCAGAAGTTTTATTGCCATTGTCAATGAACAGGATTCACAGACTAGGAATTTGCTTCGGCATGAAGGTGCAACATAAAAACAAGTAATAATAGGCATGCAAAATTAAGTCAACATAAATAAATACTCTATGCAAAAATAAAATATAGATAGAATGAATAAAAATAAAAATACAAAAGGCATGTACAACAGTACTATATACAAACAGTGCACGTGGAGTATTGCAATTCAAGTAAAGTGACCAAGGCAGGGTTATAAAGAGGTAAGTGACGTGATTATATATTGTTCTTGAGTCCAATGGCAGAGGAGAAGAAACTGTTCCTGTGGCGGGAGGTTCTGGTCCGAATGGACCGAAGTCTCCTGCCCGAGGGGAGTGGATCAAATAGTCCGCGTGCGGGGTGAGAAGGGTCTGCTATAATCCGATCCGCTCTCCCCACAGTCCTGGAGACGTACAGGTCTTGGAGAGATGGGAGGCTGCAGCCTATCACCTTCTCAGTGGAGCGCACAATGCGCTGCAGCCTTTGTCTGTCCCTGGCAGTGGCCCCGGTATACCACACTGTGATGGAGGAGCTGAGGATGGACTCGATGATGGCCATGTAGAACTGTACCATCAGCTGGGCTGGCAGTTTGGCTTTCCTCAGCTGCTGCAGAAAGTACATCCTCTGCTGGGCCTTCTTGATGAGGGAGCTGATGTTCAGCTCCCACTTGAGGTCCTGGGTGATGGTGGTGCCAAGGAACCGGTAACAGTCCACAGTGGTGATGAGGGTGTCGGTAAGGATAAGGGGGGGCAGGGGGCTTGTGGCTTTCCTGAAGTCCACAGTCATCTCCACTGTCTTCTGGGCATTGAGCACCAAGTTGCTGTTGCTGCACCAGGTCACCAGCCGGTCCACCTCCTTCCTGTAGGCAGACTCATCACCGTCTGAGATGAGTCCAATGAGGGTGGTGTCATCCGCAAACTTAATCAGTTTGACAGAGTCATGGATGGAGGTGCAGCAGTTGGTGTACAGGGAGAAGAGCAGAGGGGAAAGTACACAGCCCTGAGGAGATCCTGTGCTTAAAGTCCGCGTGTCCGAGACAATCTTCCACAGCCGTACTTGCTGACTGCGGTCCGTGAGGAAGTCTATGATCCACCTGCAGGTGGAGTCGGGCACATGGAGCAGAGAGAGCTTGTCCTGGAGCAGAGTGGGAAGGATAGTATTGAATGCAGAGCTGAAGTCCACAAACAGGATCCTAGCGTAGGTTCTTGGGGAGTCCAGAGGCTGCAGGATGAAGTGGAGGGCCAGGTTTATGGCATCATCTACGGACCTGTTGGCTCTGTAGGCAAACTGCAGGGGGTCCAGAAGGGGGTTGGTGATGGACTTGAGGTGGGATAAAACCAGACGTTCAAAGGTCTTCATGACTACAGACGTCAGGGCCACAGGCCTGTAGTCATTAAGTCCTGTGGCGCGTGGTTTCTTGGGGACAGGGACGATGATGGAGGACTTGAAACAGGCTGGGGCATGGCATGACTCCAGGGAAGAGTTGAAGATTCCCGTGAAGACTGGGGCCAGCTCATCAGCACAGTCTCTCAAGGTGGCAGAGGACACGGAGTCAGGGCCCGAAGCCTTGTGTGGATTTAGCCTCTTAAACAGCCTGTTCACATCCTCCTCCTGGACTGAGAGGGCAGGTGGGCAATCCAAAGTGGTTGAGTGTATTGTGTTGTAGGGGGTGGAGGATGGGGAGTCCATGACATCAAAACGTGAATAGAAGTCGTTAAGGTCGTTAGCCAGTTTGAAATCTTCTGAACAATGAGGTGCTCTGGGCCTATAGTTGGTGATCTCTTTCAGCCCCCTCCATACAGTGGCAGAGTCGTTAGCATAGAACTGCTGCTTCTGACGAGCATTGTGCTTGGATTTAGCCTTTAACACCTCCCTGCTAAATTCATACTTTGCACCTCTGTAGCTGTCTCTGTCTCCCTCTCTGAAAGCAACCTCTTTCTGCTGGCGAAGCTGTCTGAGTTTTGGTGTGAACCAGGGTTTATCATTATTAAAAGTGATTCTGGGGCGTGATGGGATGATGCTGTCTTCACAGAAATGTATATATGATGTCACGGTATCTGTGTATTCATCTAAGCTGTCTGTAGAAGCCTTGAACATGTCCCAGTCTGTGGTGTCCAAACACGTGCGTAGCTCTTCCACAGCTTCACTGGTCCACTTTTTATATGTCCTCACGACAGGTTTAGAGAGCTTTAGTCTCTGTCTGTACGCAGGGATCAGGTGAACTATGGCATGATCTGAGAGACCTAAAGCCGCACGGGGCACAGCACGGTAAGCACCACTCACTGTAGTGTAACAGTGATCCAACGTGTTCCCCTCTCTGGTCGGGCATGTCACAAACTGTTTGTGTTTCGGTAGTTCATGACTAAGTTTCCCTTTGTTAAAATCTCCGAGGATTATAACAAGGGAGTCCGGTAAAAAATGCTCCACGTTCATAATCTGGTCCACCAGAGCACGCTCAGCTTCGTGCACATCGGCGCTCGGTGGAATGTAAATAGCGGCCAGAATAAATTAAGAAAACTCACGTGGAGAGTAGAACAGTTTACAGTTAATGAAAATGAGAAGGAGAGCAGTGTTGGGAAATCGCTGTTACATCGGAGCACCAGGCGTTGTAGAAACAGACTCCTCCACCTTTCGTTTTACCTCCGGCAAGTTCCCGTTGTCTGTCCGCGAGGAGGAGCTGGAATCCCTCAAGATGGAGCACACAGTCCGGGGTCTGTGTGTTCAACCACATCTCGGTGAAGCACAACACACTAGAGGAGGAAAAGTCGCTATTTCTTCTCATCAGCAGCGCTATCTCGTCCATTTTATTGGAGAGTGAGCGGACATTGGAGAGGAAAATCCCAGGTAGGGGCGTGCGCGTCCCCCGTGTGCGAAGGCGCACGAGTACACCAGCTCGCTTCCCTCTTCGGCGGCGTCTCACTTTTTTTGTTTATAAAGTGCACTAATAATGCAGCAGGCACTAGAAAAACTGGTGAAATGTCTGTAGGGGCTGTTGTTCTGATGTGTAGTAGCTCCTCGCGGCTGTAGGAGCACGAAGACACACAAATAACGCACAAAAAAACAAACAAAACAAAGAGCACCCGAACGCCAGGGCAGCCGTACGTGGCGCCATCTTGGATCCACGTTCACATTTACACGTTCACAGGCGACAGGGGACGGGGACGTTCACAGGCGACAGGGGACGGGGACGTTCACAGGCGACAGGGGACGGGGACGTTCACAGGCGACAGGGGACGGGGACGTTCACAGGCGACAGGGGACGGGGACGTTCACAGGCGACAGGGGACGGGGACGTTCACAGGCGACAGGGGACGGGGACGTTCACAGGCGACAGGGGACGGGGACGTTCACAGGCGACAGGGGACGGGGACGTTCACAGGCGACAGGGGACGGGGACGTTCACAGGCGACAGGGGACGGGGACGTTCACAGGCGACAGGGGACGGGGACGTTCACAGGCGACAGGGGACGGGGACGTTCACAGGCGACAGGGGACGGGGACGTTCACAGGCGACAGGGGACGGGGACGTTCACAGGCGACAGGGGACGGGGACGTTCACAGGCGACAGGGGACGGGGACGTTCACAGGCGACAGGGGACGGGGACGTTCACAGGCGACAGGGGACGGGGACGTTCACAGGCGACAGGGGACGTACACGTTCACAGGCGACAGGGGACGTACACGTTCACAGGCGACAGGGGACGTACACGTTCACAGGCGACAGGGGACTTACACGTTCACAGGCGACAGGGGACTTACACGTTCACAGGCGACAGGGGACTTACACGTTCACAGGCGACAGGGGACTTACACGTTCACAGGCGACAGGGGACTTACACGTTCACAGGCGACAGGGGACTTACAAGATCACAGGCGACAGGGCATTTACACGTTCACAGAGGACAGGGCATTTACACGTTCACAGAGGACAGGGCATTTACACGATCACAGACGACAGGGCATTTACAAGATCACAGACGACAGGGCATTTACACGTTCACAGAAGACAGGGCATTTACACGTTCACAGGCATCAGGGGACTTACACGTTCACAGACGACAGGGCATTTACACGTTCACAGACGACAGGGCATTTACACGTTCACAGAGAACAGGGCATTTACACGTTCACAGACCACAGGGCATTTACACGTTCACAGTCGACAGGGCATTTACACGTTCACAGACGACAGGGGACGTACACGTTCACAGAGAACAGGGCATTTACACGTTCACAGACAACAGGGGACGTACACGTTCACAGTCAACAGGGCATTTACACGTTCACAGTCAACAGGGCATTTACACGTTCACAGACAACAGGGCATTTACACGTTCACAGAAGACAGGGCATTTACACGTTCACAGAGAACAGGGCATTTACACGTTCACAGACAACAGGGGACGTACACGTTCACAATCAACAGGGCATTTACACGTTCACAGACCACAGGGCATTTACACGTTCACAGTCGACAGTGCATTTACACGTTCACAGACGACAGGGTATTTACACGTTCACAGACGACAGGGGACGTACACGTTCACAGAGAACAGGGCATTTACACGTTCACAGAGAACAGGGCATTTACACGTTCACAGACAACAGGGCATTTACACGTTCACAGACAACAGGGGACTTACACGTTCACAGACAACAGGGGACTTACACGTTCACAAACAATAGGGCATTTACACGTTCACAGACAACAGGGGACGTACACGTTCACAGTCAACAGGGCATTTACACGTTCACAGTCAACAGGGCATTTACACGTTCACAGACAACAGGGCATTTACACGTTCACAGAAGACAGGGCATTTACACGTTCACAGATGACAGGGGACGTACACGTTCACAGAGAACAGGGCATTTACACGTTCACAGAGAACAGGGCATTTACACGTTCACAGACAACAGGGCATTTACACGTTCACAGTCAACAGGGCATTTACACGTTCACAGACAACAGGGGACGTACACATTCACAATCAACAGGGCATTTACACGTTCACAGACCACAGGGCATTTACACGTTCACAGTCAACAGGGCATTTACACGTTCACAGTCAACAGGGCATTTACACGTTCACAGACAACAGGGTATTTACACGTTCATAGAAGACAGGGCATTTACACGTTCACAGATGACAGGGGACGTACACGTTCACAGAGAACAGGGCATTTACACGTTCACAGAGAACAGGGCATTTACACGTTCACAGAGAACAGGGCATTTACACGTTCACAGACAACAGGGCATTTACACGTTCACAGACAACAGGGCATTTACACGTTCACAGACAACAGGGGACGTACACATTCACAATCAACAGGGCATTTACACGTTCACAGACAACAGGGGACTTACACGTTCACAGACAACAGGGGACTTACACGTTCACAGACAACAGGGGACTTACACGTTCACAGACAACAGGGGACTTACACGTTCACAGACAACAGGGGACGTACACGTTCACAATCAACAGGGCATTTACACGTTCACAGACCACAGGGCATTTACACGTTCACAGTCAACAGGGCATTTACACGTTCACAGTCAACAGTGCATTTACACGTTCACAGACAACAGGGGACGTACACGTTCACAGAGAACAGGGCATTTACACGTTCACAGAGAACAGGGCATTTACACGTTCACAGAGAACAGGGCATTTACACGTTCACAGACAACAGGGGACGTACACGTTCACAGAGAACAGGGCATTTACACGTTCACAGAGAACAGGGCATTTACACGTTCACAGAGAACAGGGCATTTACACGTTCACAGACAACAGGGCATTTACACGTTCACAGTCAACAGGGCATTTACACGTTCACAGTCAACAGGGCATTTACACGTTCACAGACAACAGGGGACGTACACATTCACAATCAACAGGGCATTTACACGTTCACAGACCACAGGGCATTTACACGTTCACAGTCAACAGGGCATTTACACGTTCACAGTCAACAGTGCATTTACACGTTCACAGACAACAGGGCATTTACACGTTCACAGTCAACAGGGCATTTACACGTTCACAGACAACAGGGTATTTACACGTTCACAGTCAACAGTGCATTTACACGTTCACAGACAACAGGGCATTTACACGTTCACAGTCAACAGGGCATTTACACGTTCACAGACAACAGGGTATTTACACGTTCATAGAAGACAGGGCATTTACACGTTCACAGATGACAGGGGACGTACACGTTCACAGATGACAGGGGACGTACACGTTCACAGAGAACAGGGCATTTACACGTTCACAGAGAACAGGGCATTTACACGTTCACAGAGAACAGGGCATTTACACGTTCACAGACAACAGGGGACGTACACGTTCACAATCAACAGGGCATTTACACGTTCACAGACAACAGGGGACTTACACGTTCACAGACAACAGGGGACTTACACGTTCACAGACAACAGGGGACTTACACGTTCACAGACAACAGGGGACTTACACGTTCACAGACAACAGGGGACTTACACGTTCACAGACAACAGGGGACTTACACGTTCACAGACAACAGGGGACTTACACGTTCACAGACAACAGGGGACTTACACGTTCACAGACAACAGGGGACGTACACGTTCACAATCAACAGGGCATTTACACGTTCACAGACCACAGGGCATTTACACGTTCACAGTCAACAGGGCATTTACACGTTCACAGTCAACAGTGCATTTACACGTTCACAGACAACAGGGTATTTACATGTTCATAGAAGACAGGGCATTTACACGTTCACAGACGACAGGGGACGTACACGTTCACAGAGAACAGGGCATTTACACGTTCACAGAGAACAGGGCATTTACACGTTCACAGAGAACAGGGCATTTACACGTTCACAGACAACAGGGCATTTACACGTTCACAGTCAACAGGGCATTTACACGTTCACAGTCAACAGGGCATTTACACGTTCACAGACAACAGGGGACGTACACATTCACAATCAACAGGGCATTTACACGTTCACAGACCACAGGGCATTTACACGTTCACAGTCAACAGGGCATTTACACGTTCACAGTCAACAGTGCATTTACACGTTCACAGACAACAGGGCATTTACATGTTCACAGAAGACAGGGCATTTACACGTTCACAGAGAACAGGGCATTTACACGTTCACAGACAACAGGGGACGTACACGTTCACAGTCAACAGGGCATTTACACGTTCACAGACCACAGGGCATTTACACGTTCACAGTCAACAGGGCATTTACACGTTCACAGTCAACAGTGCATTTACACGTTCACAGACAACAGGGTATTTACATGTTCATAGAAGACAGGGCATTTACACGTTCACAGACGACAGGGGACGTACACGTTCACAGAGAACAGGGCATTTACACGTTCACAGAGAACAGGGCATTTACACGTTCACAGACAACAGGGCATTTACACGTTCACAGACAACAGGGCATTTACACGTTCACAGACAACAGGGGACTTACACGTTCACAAACAATAGGGCATTTACACGTTCACAGTCAACAGGGCATTTACACGTTCACAGACAACAGGGCATTTACATGTTCACAGAAGACAGGGCATTTACACGTTCACAGAGAACACGGCATTTACACGTTCACAGACAACAGGGGACGTACACATTCACAATCAACAGGGCATTTACACGTTCACAGACCACAGGGCATTTACACGTTCACAGTCAACAGGGCATTTACACGTTCACAGTCAACAGTGCATTTACACGTTCACAGACAACAGGGTATTTACATGTTCATAGAAGACAGGGCATTTACACGTTCACAGACGACAGGGGACGTACACGTTCACAGAGAACAGGGCATTTACACGTTCACAGAGAACAGGGCATTTACACGTTCACAGACAACAGGGCATTTACACGTTCACAGTCAACAGGGCATTTACACGTTCACAGTCAACAGGGCATTTACACGTTCACAGACAACAGGGGACGTACACATTCACAATCAACAGGGCATTTACACGTTCACAGACCACAGGGCATTTACACTTTCACAGACAACAGGGCATTTACATGTTCACAGTCAACAGGGCCTTTACACAATTATAGACAACAGGGAATTTACATGTTCACAGAAGACAAGGCAATTACACGTTCACAGACAACAGGGGACGTACACGTTCACAGAGAACAGGGCATTTACACGTCCACAGACAACAGGGGACGTACACGTTCACAGTCAACAGGGCATTTACACGTTCACAGTCAACAGTGCATTTACACGTTCACAGACAACAGGGCATTTACATGTTCACAGAAGACAGGGCATTTACACGTTCACAGACAACAGGGGACGTACACGTTCACAGAGAACAGGGCATTTACACGTTCACAGATAACAGGGGACGTACACATTCACAATCAACAGGGCATTTACACGTTCACAGACCACAGGGCATTTACACGTTCACAGTCAACAGGGCATTTACACGTTCACAGTCAACAGTGCATTTACACGTTCACAGTCAACAGTGCATTTACACGTTCACAGACAACAGGGTATTTACATGTACATAGAAGACAGGGCATTTACACGTTCACAGACGACAGGGGACGTACACGTTCACAGAGAAAAGGGCATTTACACGTTCACAGAGAACAGGGCATTTACACGTTCACAGACAACAGGGCATTTACACGTTCACAGTCAACAGGGCATTTACACGTTCACAGACAACAGGGGACGTACACATTCACAATCAACAGGGCATTTACACGTTCACAGACCACAGGGCATTTACACTTTCACAGACAACAGGGGACGTACACGTTCACAGAGAACAGGGCATTTACACGTTCACAGTCAACAGGGCATTTACACGTTCACAGACAACAGGGCATTTACACGTTCACAGACAACAGGGCATTTACACGTTCACAGACAACAGGAGACGTACACGTTCACAGACAACAGGGCATTTACACGTTCACAGACAACAGGGCATTTACATGTTCACGGGCAACAGGAGACTTACACGTTCACGGGCAACAGGGGACGTAGACGTTCACGGGCAACAGGGGGCGTACACGTTCACGGGCAACAGGGCACGTACACGTTCACAGAGAACAGGGCATTTACATGTCCACAGGCAAGAGCACATTTACACGTTCACAGTCAACAGGGCATTTGCACGTTCACAGTCAACAGGGCATTTGCACGTTCACAGTCAACAGGGCATTTACACGTTCACAGTCAACAGGGCATTTACACGTTCACAGACAACAGGTCATTTACACGTTCACAGACAACAGGGCATTTACACGTTCACAGACAACAGGGCATTTACACGTTCACAGACAACAGGTCATTTACACGTTCACAGTCAACAGGGCATTTACACGTTCACAGTCAACAGGGCATTTACACGTTCACAGTCAACAAGGCATTTACACGTTCACAGTCAACAGGGCATTTACACGTTCACAGTCAACAGGGCATTTACACGTTCACAGACAACAGGGCATTTACACGTTCACAGACAACAGGGCATTTACATGCTCACAGACAACAGGGCATTTACACGATCACAGTCAACAGGGCATTTACATGTCCACAGGCAAGTGGGCATTTACACGTTCACAGACAACAGGGGACGCACACGTTCACAGACAACAGGGGACGTACACGTTCACAGAGAACAGGGCATTTACACGTTCACAGACAACAGGGGACGTACACGTTCACAGAGAACAGGGCATTTACACGTTCACAAACAACAGGGGACGTACACGTTTACAGACAACAGGGGACGTACACGTTCGCAGAGAACAGGGCATTTACACGTTCACAGACAACAGGGGACGTACACGTTCACAGGGAACAGGGCATTTACACGTTCATAGACAGCGGGGCATTTACACGTTCACAGACAACAGGGGGCATACACGTTCACAGACAACAGGGGGCATACACGTTCACAGACAATAGGGCATTTACATGTTAACAGACAACAGGGCATTTACACGATCACAGTCAACAGGGGACTTACACGTTCACAGACAACAGGGCATTTACACTTTCACAGACAACAGGGCATTTACATGTCCACAGGCAAGTGGGCATTTACACGTTCACAGACAACGGGGCATTTACATGTTCACAGACAACAGGGGGCATACACGTTCACAGACAATAGGGGACTTACACTTTCACAGACATCAGGGAACATACACGTTCACAGACAACAGGAGACATACACGTTCACAGACAATAGGGCATTTACATGTTCACAGGCAACAGGGGACTTGCACGTTCACAGACAACAGGGCATTTACTTGTTCACAGACAGCAGGGCATTTACATGCTCACAGAGAAGAGAGCATTTACACATTCACAGACAACAGGGCATTTACACGTTCACAGACAACAGGGAATTTACATGTTCATAGACAACAGGGGACTTACACGTTCACAGAGAACAGGGCATTTACATGTTCACAGACAACAGGGAATTTATGAAATATCTGTCCTACTAGATCTGACCGTGTCAACTTTAAGTGCTATAACTGTGAAATGGAAGCATCCAGGAGCAACAACAGCTCAGTTACAAAGTTATGAATCAAGCAGTCTCACAGACTGGGGCTGGTGTGCTGAATCACGTAGACAAACTGTCCTTTGTTGCGTCACTTACTAAGAATTCCAAACTGCCTGTGGAAGCAACATCACCATAGGGACTGTGCATTGGGAGTTTCTTTAATTGGGTTTCCATGGCAAAGCAGCTACACACAAGCCTAGTGCAAAGCATGCTGACTGTAGATTCTGGAGCAATGGAAGTGTGTACTCTGGAGTGATGAATCACATTTCACTATCTGTCAATCTGGTGGATGAATCTGGACAATAATTGTCTGGGGCTGTTTTTCAGTGTTTGGGGTATGCTCCTTGGTTTCAGTGAAGAGTAAAGTTAATGATGAAGCTTACAGAGACATTTAAGACAATTATATGCTCCCAGCTTCATGGCAGCAGTTTGGAGAAGGACCTGACTGCCCAGAGAGCAGACAGTTCTGAGCCAGTTCTGGCTTACATTAATGAGTGTTGGTTGTCTTCCAGATAGATATGCTTAATATCTGAATCAGAAGCAGAATCCTTTATTCCATCTGGGATCAATAAAGAATTCTGATTCAGATATTAGGCGTGTGGGCCACAACCGGGCCTGATGTTGGTGAGCTATGTAAGGTTTTGTTATTTCTGTTTAAAGGGCCAGTTGGAGCATGAATGTTGTGCATTAATATTTTTTTCTACTTTGAAAAGGTTTATAACATTAAAGTATAATGAACAATCTGACTGCATGACATTTTCTTTTGCTTTTTGTCTTCTTAATAGGGATTCTGCACTAGTGAAATGAATGTATGCAAAACATAGCATTATGGTCATATGTACATAAGATCATAATTCCTCATAATATTGGTATGATCATATCACATAAGATCATAAACGGTTAAAAGTCACTGTATAACTTCTTAGGTTACTACCATCTCTTGCTGAAGTAGGATCGAAAGCACATCCCAAGAAAGGACCATGTGTCACAATGTAGGAAAAAGTCAAGTATTTAAAATCATTAGCAAAACAGCAGTTAATCCAGTTTTGTATTTATTTACTGTTTTAAAAAAAAAATAGTATTAGTAGTAGTATCTTCTTTCGGCTGCTCCCTTTAGGGGTCGCCACAGCAGATCATCTGCCTCCATCTTGCCCTATCCACTGCCTCCTCTACTTTTACACCAACCATCTCCATGTCCACCTTCACTACATCCATAAACCTTCTCTGAGGTCTACCTCTTCGCCTTCTGCCCGGCAGCTCCATCTCCAACATTCCTTGACCAATATATCTACTATTCTTCCTCAACACATGTCCAAACCATCTCAACCTGGCCTCTCTGGCTTTATCTCCAAACTGCTCCACCTTCACTGTCCCTCTGATCTGCTCATTTCTAATCTTGTCCATCCAAGAAGGGGCTCAAAGCTGATCCCTGGTGTAACCCTACCTTCACCTTGAAACCATTTGTCACTCCAACTGCACACCTCACCACTGTCTCACTATCCTCCTACATGTCCTGCACCACCCTAACATACTTTTCAGCTACACCTGACTTCCTCATACAGTACCACAATTCCTCTCTTGGCACCCTATCATATGCCTTCTCTAGATCCACAAAGACACAATGTAGCTCCTTCTGACCTTCTCTGTACTTCTCTACCAACACAACGCAAAAATTGCATCTGTGGTACTGGGCATGAAAAACTGCTGCTCACTGATCTGAACCTCTCGCCTTAGCCTTGCTTCCACAACTCTTTCCCATACCTTCATGGTGTGGCTAATCAACTTTATACCTCTGTAGTTACTGCAGCTCTGCACATCACCCTTGTTCTTAAAAATGGGGACGAATACACTACTTCTCCACTCATCAGGCATCCTCTTACTCTCCAGGATTTTGTTAAACAACCTGGTTAAAAAGTCCACTGCCTTCTCTCTTAAACATCTCCATACCTCCACAGGTATTAGTACTAGTATACTGTTAGTCATATTACTTTTTATAGTCTTATTAGTATAATACTAGTAGTCATTATTTAGAGGATACACAATCAGATAATGTAGCTGTTCAAATTAAATTGCAAAACTCATACACAGTTGGTGTGACGTGGAGCGATGTTGAGGCAGACGTATGTGTGGAGACAAGCGAGATTTATTATGGACAAATCCAAAATCGGGGTCAAGACAGTCCAGGGTCATAGAGCCAATGCCAACAGATTGGGGTGCAGACACGATAAACATAGAACCTCAAACAAGAACCAAAACATGATAATACAATATATACATCCAACAAACAGCACATCTAACATCACACATACAAACAAAGACCAACAAGAAACCCCCCCCCAAACAAACAAAGACACAAGAGACAAAAAAGAACTAAACAAGGACAGGAGCCGGGACAAGACATGGGACAGGCACAGACACAGAAGCAGGAATGGGAACAGGAGTAGAGACAACAAGAACAGAGGCAGCAACACGAACCAGAATGGAAGCAGAAGCAGGAATGGGCACAGAAGCAGGGGCAGAAATGGGAACAGGCACAGGAACAGAAGCCGAAACAGGAACAGAGACAAGAATGTGGAACAGGAGCAGACAGATGGAGAACATGGAACAGCAGCCGGAGCAGGAACAGGCACAGAAATGGGAGACAACACCACACACAGGAACAGACGAAACACGAACAGAACGAGTGCGAAACACGGAGGGAGGATGAGGAGGCACACCACAAAAGGACGCTGAACGAGAGATGAATGGAGGCACAACAGGACGAGGAAAACAAGAACGCAAGACAGAACATGCAAACGAAAGGAGAACAGGAACCAAGACAGACACAGGCACAGAAACGGACGCACAGACAGACACCGGAACAGAAACGGAAGGAGAGACAGGAACAGGAACCACCACAGGAACAGGAATGGGCACAGACACAACAGATGGGAACAAGACAACATCGCAAAAACGAAGGGACAGAAAAACCTGGGGACACAGAAGCAGACACAGGAGGAACAGGAGGCCCACAGGGAACAGCAGACACAGGAGGAATAGGAGGCCCACGGGGAGCCACAGACACAGGCATGGGCAGGACAGGTAGGAACAAAGGAACTGCGACATCCGCAGAGGCAGGCGAGCCTGCAACAACGTCCGCGGAGGCACAGGGAGCCTGCAACAACGTCCGCGGAGGCACAGGGAGCCTGCAACAACGTCCGCGGAGGCACAGGGAGCCTGCAACAACGTCCGCGGAGGCACAGGGAGCCTGCAACAACGTCCGCGGAGGCACAGGGAGCCTGCAACAACGTCCGCGGAGGCACAGGGAGCCTGCAACAACGTCCGCGGAGGCACGGCGGGTCCGGAGGCGCGGCGACTGGCAGTGGGGTGCGGCCACGGGATCAGGAATGCCGCAGGGTGCAGCCACGGGATCAGGAACTTGGGCTGGGGACAGCTGTTCCAACCTGGAGGAACATACAGACAGGACCCTCTTGGCCATTCCCAAGGCTCACTCGAACTATGGGAAGCTTGCAGTGGCGCTTGAGAACATGCCGAGTACCATAGGAAGGGTTATGTGTATGCTCCTTCCGTCTAGCCTTGTATTGCGCTACAGGTCACTTCTCCCTGCAGCGTTGCTCAAGACAGGCAGACCCAAAGCGCTTACCCGAGCTCTTGTCATCCAAACTGAAGATAGGATGGTCCTTTGCCTTCCTACGGGATCGACGAGATGCTCGTCTACCCTCAGTGCCAGGGGAATTGCTGTCTCTGGCTTGGTGGCATTGGGACATGTCTAACTTGGGCTGCTTAGAAATAGCCGGAGTTTCATGCCACGGAACAACCACATACCAGAGTCTCGCTTTCTCGCTGCGTCCTTTGGTGGTTGGTCTTTCTGTGACATGGAGTGATGTTAAGGCGATTGCATGTGTGGAGACAAGTGAGATTTATTATGGGCAAATCCAAAATCAGGGTCAAGACAGTCCAGGGTCATAGAGCCAATGCCAACAGATCAGGATGCAGACATGATAAACACAGAATCTCAAACAAGAACCAAACACAAGAATGCAATATATACATCCATCAAACAGCACATCTAACATCACACATACAAACAAAGACCAAAAGAAACTCAGAAAAACACAGGGCTTAAATACAAGGGTTAATTACGGACAGGCGGAAACACAGGTGGGAACAATCAGGGGTGGTGTCACAACACAAGGGGCCTGACTAAAAAAACAAAACAAAGAAGCACATGGACAGTACTGGGAAGTAGACACAACACAAACACATGGATAGGACAGGGAGGGGCCAATTGTGACAGTTGGCTTGGCCATATTTCAAAACAAGACATTGAATGGGTTAATGTCATCTCTGATTTGAAATAAAATGTCTGAAAAATCTAAACCCATTTGAACAGTGCCTCAAGGAAGATGTAAGATTTAGCCTGTTTTTCAGTGTCCTTTCCACTTGGCTCAGATTTCTTTGTCTGCCATGGTCTAAAATTTGTGCAGAAATATTGGAAAAAATGTATGTCTGTGGATTGGCCAACTGCATATATTCTTGAAGTTGTGCACACAAAGCCTGCAGATGAGCAAATGAGCTATTACAGAGACAAAGCCTTTTTTCCTTCACTCATTTACTGTTTTTATTTAACCAAAATTTACAATTGATTATTAAGAAGCAACATACTAATTACTAATATATTGCAAGTTATGCAGTAAAGGAATGTTGCATCCTCAGGGCACATATGGGCTGGGGACCACGGTGGGTACTCCATATCTGTGTGACATACATGAGCTAGATCCCACACCTTTTAAATATGGCCACTTTACAGTGCATGGGCCAGATCTGGACCAAAAAGCACATTCACATGACTAGGTGTTCTGAGAAGCTTTTTCATTCCTGAGCATAACTAGAGTTTTGCAATTTGATTGGCTCCTCAGCGAAACAGAGCTCCGGAAGTCGGCAGCTGGACCCATTGTCTGGTGCAGATCAATTCCAGTGGTCTGATCTCAACCCCACTGAACACTTCTTGAATAAACTGGAATATTGATTGCGAGCCAGGCCTTCTAATCAAAACATCAGTCATAATCTAGAATCTAACACTTAACAAACCAACAGAAAAACTGAATTACTTTTTTTATTCATTGCACAAGAAAATTCAGGTAACCTGCCCTGTGATACATGGAGCTGTTAGGGTGTCTACACACTACACAATACAAGGACAGAGTGGTAGAAACATGCGCATGCTGTTCTTGTCTGTCTAGAAGGTGTGTACATGGCTGGAGCAGGGTGGGTAGGATGGCCCCCATTCTCCCCCATCACTCAATGTGATGCTAGTCAGTGCAGGTGTCTGTTAGCTGATGTAACCAATCTGGCAGTTTGTGGTTTTCTCTGAGAGTGTTCAGCTGTCCAATGACCTTGCATGAGTAGCATTTTGAAAAGATTCAGCAGCTGGCTTCACAGGTCTCGGAGGACACCTGTGCTAGCCTTCGCCCTCTTAATGTTGTTAGTATTGAGCTTGTTATTCTGATGCTTCAGCTCATCTGGGTGTTGAACTATGTTTCTGTTGTTATTTAAGCCAGATGTAAAAGACCTTTAAATTTTTTTTGTTTGTTTGTAAGCAATGGATATCATACAAATTAGTTGTGCTGGTGTACAGTACAGAAACTGACTACTAAACGGCTCATTTTTGCCTGATAGAAGCCCTCAGATTCATACAGTTTTGTTGCCCACAACAACTTTGGGCCTTCTTTTTTTTTTTTACTGTAACTACAGTAGGCTGAATTCAGATGCAAAAGTTGCTCCAGGTGGTGTTTGGACCATATAGGGTCTTGTGTGAACCATTATCTCCAAGTCTAGTCTGAATCCTTTTTTAAAAAAAACATTGTGCCAGGCGCATGCTGGTACTTTTCCATCTCGGCTTTTGACCTTGAAAAGTTCACAAGTTCACTCACTCCCTATAAAGTGTCTGTCTTCTCTCTTATGCCCTACTGAGGAAGCTTGTTTTAAGGCACTTGCTCCAATGTGCTAGGCCTTTATTTATGATCTATCCTGCATAATACATGGCATTTTAATTTTGAGAATCTTTAATTTACATCAAGACCCCGGAGAAGACCAGGACATGCTGGCATGACTATATTGCCCAGCTGGCCTGGGAGCGCCTCAGAATTTACCCCGGAACTAGTGGAAGTGGCTGGGGAAAGGGAGGTCTGGGCCTCATTGCTTAGGATGCTGCCCCCGCAACCCAAATCTCGGAGAAGCGGAAGATAAAATTAAAGTAAAGTAATTCTGTCTACAATATTCCAAAGCAGTCTTTATCTGTACAGTAAAGCAGTGAAAGGGAAATGCAAAGCTGGTAATACTGAATTAGCAGTTAATAGTGAAAACAAACTGCCTGCCTATAAACGTGTGAATCACATGAGTAGCCTCAGTGATACTGTGTTGACTGGTGAGACACATACTGGATGTTTTGAATTCAGAGCTTTAACAGTACAGCAACAGAGAAGGATTTGCTCAAAACTGGGTATTGTGAACAATAAGCATGATCAGACAGATGTTACTGGTCCAGTTTCAGTGGGTCAATCCTGTAAAATACAGGCTATCACCAGTGATGGTAATTGCTTTTTTAGATCAACTGCATTTGCAGTTAGTAGAAGTGAAAAAGAACACAGAAAAATCAGGCATGATATTGACACAAAAGAGATATATATTAACTGCCTCAGAGAAGGGTACTTCTCCATCACACAGTACATATCTGAAACAAAAATGAAGCATGTAGGAACCTGGGCTAGTGAAGTTGAAATTAAAGACATGGACATTTGTGTGGACATTTTCACATACACCCAAAACAAACGGTTGAAATATTAAACATGCAATCACTCAACCAGTGGTTGCAGTAAAGACACAGGAATTTATCTAAACCACTGCAATCAGTCACATTATGAAATGTGAAATGTGTCAAAACTATTGATGCAGGGATTTGCACAAGGCTATGTCCACTCAACTATGAGAACAATCGAAATGAAACTGCATCCAGTGATCGTAAGCCTTAAAGACAGAAAGGACAATATGAAACAAATGAAGAATTCAGGGTGCAAAAAGTTCAGAAAAAGATGACCTTTACAGATGCGTGAAAAAACAAAATGCTGATGAATACAGTGCAAATACACTGTACAGACAAAACAAGAAACTACAAAAGACTGTTTAGGTCAAAATCCTAACTAACCTCTCACACTCGCCGTCAAACTCTATCACACATGCCATCAAATCTCTTAACATCAAACCTATCACCATCAAACGCTCTCAAACTCACCGTCAAACCTCTCACAAACAAACCCTCTCACACTCACCATCAAACTCTCAAACCCTCTCACACGTCAAACCTCTCACGATCAAACCCTCTCACACTCACCGTCAAACCGTCACACCGTCAAACCTTGTCACACTCACCGTCAAACCTCTCACTGTCAATTCCTCTAACACTCACTGTCAATCCCTCTCACACTCACCATCAAACCCTCTCACAATCAACATCAAACCTACTCACACTCACCATCAAACTGTAAAACCCTCTCACACTCATCGTCAATCCCTCTCACACTCACCGTCAATCCCTTTCACACACCGTCAAACCTCTCACATTCACCGTCAAATCCTCTCACCATTAAACCCTCTCACAGTCACCATCAAAGCTCTCACCATCAAACCCTCTCACACTCATCGTCAAACACTATCACAGTCAAACCCTCTCACAGTCAAACCCTCTCACAGTCAAACCCTCTCACAGTCACAGTCAAACCCTCTCACGCTCACCGTCAAACCCTCTCACGCTCACCGTCAAACCCTCTCACGCTCACCGTCAAACCCTCTCAGAGTCGTCATCATCAAACCCTCTCACACTCACCATCAAACCCTCTCACACTCACCGTCAAACCTCTCACCGTCAAACCCTCTCACACTCACCATCAAACCCTCTCACACTCACTGCCAAACCTCTCACCGTCAAACCCTCTCACAATCACCATCAAACCCTCACACACTCAGCGTCAAACCCTCGCACATTTACCGTCAAACCTCTCAGTGCCAAACCTTCTCACACTCACCATCAAACCCTCTCATACTCATCGTCAATCCCTCTCACACTCACCGTCAAACCTCTCACTGTCCAACCCTCTCACACTCACCATCAATCCCTTTCACACACCGTCAAACCTCTCACATTCACCGTCAAATCCTCTCACCATCAAACCCTCTCACCATCAAACCCTCTCACACTCATCATCAAACACTATCACAGTCAAACCCTCTCACAGTCACCATCAAAGCTCTCACCATCAAACCCTCTCACACTCATCGTCAAACACTATCACAGTCAAACCCTCTCACAGTCAAACCCTCTCACAGTCAAACCCTCTCACAGTCACAGTCAAACCCTCTCACGCTCACCGTCAAACCCTCTCACGCTCACCGTCAAACCCTCTCACGCTCACCGTCAAACCCTCTCAGAGTCGTCATCATCAAACCCTCTCACACACTCACCATCAAACCCTCTCACACTCACCGTCAAACCCTCTCACACTCACCGTCAAACCCTCTCACACTCACTGCCAAACCTCTCACCGTCAAACCCTCTCACAATCACCATCAAACCCTCACACACTCAGCGTCAAACCCTCGCACACTTACCGTCAAACCTCTCAGTGCCAAACCCTCTCACACTCACCATCAAACCCTCTCATACTCATCGTCAATCCCTCTTACACTCACCGTCAAACCTCTCACTGTCAAACCCTCTCACCATCAATCCCTTTCACACACCGTCAAACCTCTCATACTCACCGTCAAACCCTCTCACACTCAGTCAAACCCTCTCACACTCAGTCAAACCCTCTCACGCTCACCGCCAAACCCTCTCAGAGTCATCATCAAACCCTCTCACACTCACCATCAAACCCTCTCACACTCACCATCAAACCCTCTCACACTCACCATCAAACCCTCTCACACTCAACGTCAAACCCTCTCACACTCACCATCAAACCCTCTCATACTCATCGTCAATCCCTCTGACACTCACCGTCAAACCTCTCACTGTCAAACCCTCTCACCATCAATCCCTTTCACACACCGTCAAACCTCTCATACTCACCGTCAAACCCTCTCACACTCAGTCAAACCCTCTCACACTCAGTCAAACCCTCTCACACTCACCATCAAACCCTCTCACACTCACCGTCAAACCCCTCACCGTCAAACCCTCTCACAATCACCATCAAACCCTCACACACTCACCGTCAAACCTCTCAGTGCCAAACCCTCTCACACTCACCATCAAACCCTCTCATACTCACCGTCAAACCCCTCACACTCACCGTCAAATCCTCTCACCATCAAACCCTCTCACACTCATGGTCAAACACTATCACAATCAAACGCTCTCACACTCAGTCAAACCCTCTCACACTCAGTCAAACCTCTCACGCTCACCGTCAAACCCTCTCAGAGTCATCATCAAACCCTCTCACACTCACCATCAAACCCTCTCACACTCACCATCAAACCCTCTCACACTCAACGTCAAACCCTCTCACACTCACCATCAAACCCTCTCATACTCACCGTCAAACCCTCTCACACTCACCGTCAAACCCTCTCACACTCATCGTCAATCCCTCTCAAACTCACCGTCAAACCCTCTCACACTCACAGTTGTAACAGGCAGAGTTGTCGTTGAGCTTTCATTTTTGGGCTTGGGCGGCCACCGTAGTTGAGGAGCAGCTCCCCCTCCCCTCCCTGTCACGTTGGGTGTTTGGTCATTTAGCGCCAGTATTTAGGCATGGTGAGCATGCTTTGGGTTAAGCTCAGGCTTCCTTGTTGGTTGGGCTAGATGAGTGCAGGACTTGCTGCTGGGTCAATTGGTTGAAGGGAATTCTGCCAGAAAACGGGTGTCTCTTCCTCACTCCTTGGATTCACCACGCCATTAGCTGATAGCAGATAGCATCAGCCTAAACCCAGAACATCGCGTGTAAAGCTGTGGTTTACGTGGATGTGGGTAATATTGGCCGCCAGGTGTGTACTGTTGGCGTGCCTGATAACGGGTGGGTTTGGGGAGACGGCACCGTAAGATTTCGGGCATGAAACTTGGGTGTTCACTGCATCTAAGCTGCATTGCATCTAAGCAAGTTGTACTGGTAATCCCAGCCTGAAGGTTCTCTGTGGAATATCACCATTGGGACAGCCTAGGTGGTGCCAAGCAGAGCCTTCCCTGAAGTCTGCTGCTGTTTTGCCTGTAGTGATATTTTGTGGGGTTTATTAGTTAATTTTTTTTTCTTTCTTTCTTTATGATTATTTTGTTTTCTCATTAATTAAAGAACTGTGCATTTTGTTTTGGTATTTGTTTATGTTGAATTAACCCTGCTTTGTCAATTTGGATTTGAATGGTGGAGGATGTATTGTTTTTAATAGGATTACTGGCTGTGATTAATTATTTTGTGTCTTTTTATTTAGTTCTAGAGCAACTTGGTGGAAGGGTGTCTCTTCTTGGCTGATGGTTACCCTCTTTGGAAATTTCCCTTTTCACTCCTTTTACACCACCAAACCCTCTCCCACTCACCGTTCAACCTCTCACAGTCAAACCCTCTCACAATCAAACCTTCTCGCACTCAAACCCTCTCACACTCACCATCAAACTCTAGGGCTTTCTTGATTTGAGAGAGCTTGATGGCCTAGAGAGTTATCAATTAAATTAGCAGTTTCTAATTTGCTCATTGTCAAATATGCCCGTCCTCCACGTGTGGTAGTTCGCTTTTAGGTCCTTTTAGTAATGACAGTGGTTCTATATTGAACTAGGAACACAAAAATAACAATTTGCATGATTAAAGTGTTCTTTGCATGGTGAAATGGTTCTTCAGATTGACAGACAATGTTCTGTAGATGGTTGTACGTATGAGTGAAGTCATTTTGGCGCTATAGCGGTCCGTGTATTCTTGGTTTTTGTTCTGTTACCGTCAGTGGAAAAATCACAAAATAGCTTTGTTTCACAGTTTCACACACTAAGCAGAAATTTTCTAACAAACATACTATCTATCACTTTAACCTGAAGTAGACGTGCAGAGGGCATGCATGGTCTCAGAAACTCAGAAATCACTGAAATCAGGCCTGTTTGTCTGGGTTGTGCAGAATCCTGACTAACCTTCGCGTGCACATGCCTCTCGCAGGCATACAGGCACTTCAGATTATACTTGCGATTTTGTTTGTTTCTATGTGTAAATAACCATTAATCATCCCTTCTCCTCCACAACAAACAGCACATCAGGACCTAAAGCCGAACATAGAGTCTCACAGAGAGAGTTTTAATTTAATGTACCAAAGGTGCTGGTTGGTGCCTTACTCTGAGATGAGTGATGAGCGTGCTGGTCAAGGAGACACAGGAGAGGCTATAGAATAACACAATGACACACATACATTTTAACAGAACACCTTCCCTTAAGGGGTGAAGCCATGACTCAGCTCTGCATAACGTGCTTCTAAAGCTCCTTCCCAAAACCAGAGCCACCACAGGATTATATGAACAATATGAACACAGGACAGTGTGGAGCTCACAGCTTTAATTCTTAAATTTGGAGCTGTAACACAATCACTATATCGAAGTTCACATCTGATGATGTGACATTACAATTAATTTTTCTCATCATTATTGGGCAGCGTGACTTTCATTTTTCATTGGTTTTGCTGTTAAATGGCAGGAGTCCAGTACAGTAAAGCAGTGAAAGGGAAATGCAAAGCTGGTAATACTGAATTAGCAGTTAATAGTGAAAACAAACTGCCTGCCTATAAACGTGTGAATCACATGAGTAGCCTCAGTGATACTGTGTTGACTGGTGAGACACATACTGGATGTTTTGAATTCAGAGCTTTAACAGTACAGCAACAGAGAAGGATTTGCTCAAAACTGGGTATTGTGAACAATAAGCATGATCAGACAGATGTTACTGGTCCAGTTTCAGTGGGTCAATCCTGTAAAATACAGGCTATCACCAGTGATGGTAATTGCTTTTTTAGATCAACTGCATTTGCAGTTAGTAGAAGTGAAAAAGAACACAGAAAAATCAGGCATGATATTGACACAAAAGAGATATATATTAACTGCCTCAGAGAAGGGTACTTCTCCATCACACAGTACATATCTGAAACAAAAATGAAGCATGTAGGAACCTGGGCTAGTGAAGTTGAAATTAAAGACATGGACATTTGTGTGGACATTTTCACATACACCCAAAACAAACGGTTGAAATATTAAACATGCAATCACTCAACCAGTGGTTGCAGTAAAGACACAGGAATTTATCTAAACCACTGCAATCAGTCACATTATGAAATGTGAAATGTGTCAAAACTATTGATGCAGGGATTTGCACAAGGCTATGTCCACTCAACTATGAGAACAATCGAAATGAAACTGCATCCAGTGATCGTAAGCCTTAAAGACAGAAAGGACAATATGAAACAAATGAAGAATTCAGGGTGCAAAAAGTTCAGAAAAAGATGACCTTTACAGATGCGTGAAAAAACAAAATGCTGATGAATACAGTGCAAATACACTGTACAGACAAAACAAGAAACTACAAAAGACTGTTTAGGTCAAAATCCTAACTAACCTCTCACACTCGCCGTCAAACTCTATCACACATGCCATCAAATCTCTTAACATCAAACCTATCACCATCAAACGCTCTCAAACTCACCGTCAAACCTCTCACAAACAAACCCTCTCACACTCACCATCAAACTCTCAAACCCTCTCACACGTCAAACCTCTCACGATCAAACCCTCTCACACTCACCGTCAAACCGTCACACCGTCAAACCTTGTCACACTCACCGTCAAACCTCTCACTGTCAATTCCTCTAACACTCACTGTCAATCCCTCTCACACTCACCATCAAACCCTCTCACAATCAACATCAAACCTACTCACACTCACCATCAAACTGTAAAACCCTCTCACACTCATCGTCAATCCCTCTCACACTCACCGTCAATCCCTTTCACACACCGTCAAACCTCTCACATTCACCGTCAAATCCTCTCACCATTAAACCCTCTCACAGTCACCATCAAAGCTCTCACCATCAAACCCTCTCACACTCATCGTCAAACACTATCACAGTCAAACCCTCTCACAGTCAAACCCTCTCACAGTCAAACCCTCTCACAGTCACAGTCAAACCCTCTCACGCTCACCGTCAAACCCTCTCACGCTCACCGTCAAACCCTCTCACGCTCACCGTCAAACCCTCTCAGAGTCGTCATCATCAAACCCTCTCACACTCACCATCAAACCCTCTCACACTCACCGTCAAACCTCTCACCGTCAAACCCTCTCACACTCACCATCAAACCCTCTCACACTCACTGCCAAACCTCTCACCGTCAAACCCTCTCACAATCACCATCAAACCCTCACACACTCAGCGTCAAACCCTCGCACATTTACCGTCAAACCTCTCAGTGCCAAACCTTCTCACACTCACCATCAAACCCTCTCATACTCATCGTCAATCCCTCTCACACTCACCGTCAAACCTCTCACTGTCCAACCCTCTCACACTCACCATCAATCCCTTTCACACACCGTCAAACCTCTCACATTCACCGTCAAATCCTCTCACCATCAAACCCTCTCACCATCAAACCCTCTCACACTCATCATCAAACACTATCACAGTCAAACCCTCTCACAGTCACCATCAAAGCTCTCACCATCAAACCCTCTCACACTCATCGTCAAACACTATCACAGTCAAACCCTCTCACAGTCAAACCCTCTCACAGTCAAACCCTCTCACAGTCACAGTCAAACCCTCTCACGCTCACCGTCAAACCCTCTCACGCTCACCGTCAAACCCTCTCACGCTCACCGTCAAACCCTCTCAGAGTCGTCATCATCAAACCCTCTCACACACTCACCATCAAACCCTCTCACACTCACCGTCAAACCCTCTCACACTCACCGTCAAACCCTCTCACACTCACTGCCAAACCTCTCACCGTCAAACCCTCTCACAATCACCATCAAACCCTCACACACTCAGCGTCAAACCCTCGCACACTTACCGTCAAACCTCTCAGTGCCAAACCCTCTCACACTCACCATCAAACCCTCTCATACTCATCGTCAATCCCTCTTACACTCACCGTCAAACCTCTCACTGTCAAACCCTCTCACCATCAATCCCTTTCACACACCGTCAAACCTCTCATACTCACCGTCAAACCCTCTCACACTCAGTCAAACCCTCTCACACTCAGTCAAACCCTCTCACGCTCACCGCCAAACCCTCTCAGAGTCATCATCAAACCCTCTCACACTCACCATCAAACCCTCTCACACTCACCATCAAACCCTCTCACACTCACCATCAAACCCTCTCACACTCAACGTCAAACCCTCTCACACTCACCATCAAACCCTCTCATACTCATCGTCAATCCCTCTGACACTCACCGTCAAACCTCTCACTGTCAAACCCTCTCACCATCAATCCCTTTCACACACCGTCAAACCTCTCATACTCACCGTCAAACCCTCTCACACTCAGTCAAACCCTCTCACACTCAGTCAAACCCTCTCACACTCACCATCAAACCCTCTCACACTCACCGTCAAACCCCTCACCGTCAAACCCTCTCACAATCACCATCAAACCCTCACACACTCACCGTCAAACCTCTCAGTGCCAAACCCTCTCACACTCACCATCAAACCCTCTCATACTCACCGTCAAACCCCTCACACTCACCGTCAAATCCTCTCACCATCAAACCCTCTCACACTCATGGTCAAACACTATCACAATCAAACGCTCTCACACTCAGTCAAACCCTCTCACACTCAGTCAAACCTCTCACGCTCACCGTCAAACCCTCTCAGAGTCATCATCAAACCCTCTCACACTCACCATCAAACCCTCTCACACTCACCATCAAACCCTCTCACACTCAACGTCAAACCCTCTCACACTCACCATCAAACCCTCTCATACTCACCGTCAAACCCTCTCACACTCACCGTCAAACCCTCTCACACTCATCGTCAATCCCTCTCAAACTCACCGTCAAACCCTCTCACACTCACAGTTGTAACAGGCAGAGTTGTCGTTGAGCTTTCATTTTTGGGCTTGGGCGGCCACCGTAGTTGAGGAGCAGCTCCCCCTCCCCTCCCTGTCACGTTGGGTGTTTGGTCATTTAGCGCCAGTATTTAGGCATGGTGAGCATGCTTTGGGTTAAGCTCAGGCTTCCTTGTTGGTTGGGCTAGATGAGTGCAGGACTTGCTGCTGGGTCAATTGGTTGAAGGGAATTCTGCCAGAAAACGGGTGTCTCTTCCTCACTCCTTGGATTCACCACGCCATTAGCTGATAGCAGATAGCATCAGCCTAAACCCAGAACATCGCGTGTAAAGCTGTGGTTTACGTGGATGTGGGTAATATTGGCCGCCAGGTGTGTACTGTTGGCGTGCCTGATAACGGGTGGGTTTGGGGAGACGGCACCGTAAGATTTCGGGCATGAAACTTGGGTGTTCACTGCATCTAAGCTGCATTGCATCTAAGCAAGTTGTACTGGTAATCCCAGCCTGAAGGTTCTCTGTGGAATATCACCATTGGGACAGCCTAGGTGGTGCCAAGCAGAGCCTTCCCTGAAGTCTGCTGCTGTTTTGCCTGTAGTGATATTTTGTGGGGTTTATTAGTTAATTTTTTTTTCTTTCTTTCTTTATGATTATTTTGTTTTCTCATTAATTAAAGAACTGTGCATTTTGTTTTGGTATTTGTTTATGTTGAATTAACCCTGCTTTGTCAATTTGGATTTGAATGGTGGAGGATGTATTGTTTTTAATAGGATTACTGGCTGTGATTAATTATTTTGTGTCTTTTTATTTAGTTCTAGAGCAACTTGGTGGAAGGGTGTCTCTTCTTGGCTGATGGTTACCCTCTTTGGAAATTTCCCTTTTCACTCCTTTTACACCACCAAACCCTCTCCCACTCACCGTTCAACCTCTCACAGTCAAACCCTCTCACAATCAAACCTTCTCGCACTCAAACCCTCTCACACTCACCATCAAACTCTAGGGCTTTCTTGATTTGAGAGAGCTTGATGGCCTAGAGAGTTATCAATTAAATTAGCAGTTTCTAATTTGCTCATTGTCAAATATGCCCGTCCTCCACGTGTGGTAGTTCGCTTTTAGGTCCTTTTAGTAATGACAGTGGTTCTATATTGAACTAGGAACACAAAAATAACAATTTGCATGATTAAAGTGTTCTTTGCATGGTGAAATGGTTCTTCAGATTGACAGACAATGTTCTGTAGATGGTTGTACGTATGAGTGAAGTCATTTTGGCGCTATAGCGGTCCGTGTATTCTTGGTTTTTGTTCTGTTACCGTCAGTGGAAAAATCACAAAATAGCTTTGTTTCACAGTTTCACACACTAAGCAGAAATTTTCTAACAAACATACTATCTATCACTTTAACCTGAAGTAGACGTGCAGAGGGCATGCATGGTCTCAGAAACTCAGAAATCACTGAAATCAGGCCTGTTTGTCTGGGTTGTGCAGAATCCTGACTAACCTTCGCGTGCACATGCCTCTCGCAGGCATACAGGCACTTCAGATTATACTTGCGATTTTGTTTGTTTCTATGTGTAAATAACCATTAATCATCCCTTCTCCTCCACAACAAACAGCACATCAGGACCTAAAGCCGAACATAGAGTCTCACAGAGAGAGTTTTAATTTAATGTACCAAAGGTGCTGGTTGGTGCCTTACTCTGAGATGAGTGATGAGCGTGCTGGTCAAGGAGACACAGGAGAGGCTATAGAATAACACAATGACACACATACATTTTAACAGAACACCTTCCCTTAAGGGGTGAAGCCATGACTCAGCTCTGCATAACGTGCTTCTAAAGCTCCTTCCCAAAACCAG
Organism: Pygocentrus nattereri; assembly: GCF_015220715.1. NCBI lineage: Eukaryota > Metazoa > Chordata > Actinopteri > Characiformes > Serrasalmidae > Pygocentrus > Pygocentrus nattereri. The sequence continues at coordinate 26,164,098 of NC_051211.1, forward strand.
AGCCACCACAGGATTATATGAACAATATGAACACAGGACAGTGTGGAGCTCACAGCTTTAATTCTTAAATTTGGAGCTGTAACACAATCACTATATCGAAGTTCACATCTGATGATGTGACATTACAATTAATTTTTCTCATCATTATTGGGCAGCGTGACTTTCATTTTTCATTGGTTTTGCTGTTAAATGGCAGGAGTCCTGTAGAGTCTCTTCCCCATGAAATATACAAACACCTACAAAATGTAATGTTACCTCCCCAGATACTGGACGCCAATCCTCTCAACACTTTTGTCCAATTTTTTCTGTCTATCATTTTTAACTGTAATCGCCTTTTGAGCAATCTTTTTTTTTTGAGCCTCTGCATGTTTATTTCCAGTTAAAGTGATATACCTTTTTACTTTTGGATAAACAACATATGGCCCTTTATTCTACTTAAACAAAGCTATTCTGTGATTTTTCCACTGGCAATGACAGAATAAGTGCGGAGAATCATGGACCAAAACCACTTCATTCATACCATCTACAGCACATTGCCTATCAATCTGAAAAAACATTTCACCATGCAAAGAGCTCTTTAAATCATGCAAATGGTTCTTTTTGTGTTCCTAGGTCTATATAGAACCATTGTCTTTACTAAAGGACCTTTTGAAGAACTATCTGGGTTTTTTGGGTGGATTTTTACCCAATTTTCTCCCCACTTTAGTCATTTCCCGCTAGTTAGGACTCCCCCCAATCACACGATTCTATCAATGCTAGGAGGGTGAAGGCTAACACACAGGCTTCCTCTGAGACCTGTGACACCAGCAACCACATCTTTTTGAACTGTCGCTCATGCAACATCATTGGACAGCTGAACGTGCTCGGAGGAAAGCGTCAACTGCCAGATCTGTTATGTTAGCCAACAGCCACCTGAGTGATGGGGGAGAAGGGGGATCATCCTACCTGACAGCCACAGAACACAGAGAACAGAAGAAACAGTTGAGCTTGGAAAGGTATGCGACAGACACACAACACAGACAACACAAGAAGCGATTAATCTTAGAAAAATACATGACAGACACAGAACATCAAGAGCACAAAAAAATGTTAAGCATGGCTAAATATTTTACAAATGGAAGTCACAGAGAAGCCACTAAAAGTCAAAATTGTACTACACAACAAAAAAAACAAAGCAGTGTTGATAGATACAGAACAGACATCTCTTATGCTAAAGCTACTAAAACCAGAAGTGCAGAAAAACAGAACAGGAAAGACATTACCTTGTAATAGAAAAGTTCAGAGAAATATATGCACAGGCCCTGAATATGCCTGTTCAGTATCTCATCAAGCACTGTTCAAACAACAAGTAATCAAATGTAGACGACATTCATATCTTAAAAGATTTCACATGGTTGCATCTGTAGCAGAGACATACCTTATATTGCCAAAAGTATTCGCTCGTCTGCCTTCACACACATATGAACTCGAGTGACTTCCCATTCTTAATCCATAGGGTTTAATATGATGTTGGCCCACCCTTTGCAGCTATAACCGCTTCAACTCTTCTGAGAAGGCTTTCCACAAGGGTTAGGAGTGTGTTTATGGGAATTTTTGTCCATTCTTCCAGAAATGCTCTGCTCTAATTCATCCCAAAGGTGTTCTATCGGGTTGAGGTCAGAACTTTGTGCAGGCCAGTCAATTTGTTCCACACCAAACTTGCTCATCCATGTCTTTATGTACCTTGCTTTGTGCACTGGTGTGCAGTCATGTTGGAACAGGAAGGGGCCGTCCCCAAACTGTTCCCACAAAGTTGGGGGCATGAAATTGTACAAAATCTCTTGGTCTGCTGAAGCATTTTGAGTTCCTTTCTCTGGAACTAAGAGGCCGAGCCCAACTCCTGAAAAACAACCCTATGCCATAATCCCCCCTCCACCAAACTTTACACTTGGCACAACGCAGTCAGACAAGTACCATTCTCCTGTCAACCGCCAAACCCAGACTTGTCCATCAGATTGCCAGACGGAGAAGCATGATTTGTCACTCCAGAGAACACATCTCCACTACTCAAGAGTCCAGTGGCAGCATTTTACACCACTGCATTCAACACTTTGCATTGCACTTGGTGATGTAAGGCTTGGATTCAGCTGCTCGGCCATGGAAACCCATTCCATTCCATCCCATCCTCTACGCACAGTTCTTCAGTTAATCTGAAGGCCACATGACGTTTGGAGGTCTGTAACGATTGACTCTGCAGCAAGGAAATTTCATGACTGGACTTGTTGTACAGGTAGCATCTTATCACGGTACCACGCTGGAATTCACTGAGCTCCTGAGAGTGACCCATTCTTTCACTGATGTTTGTAGAAGCAGTCTGCAGGCCTAGGGGCTTGGTTTTATACACTTGTCATGGAAGTGATTGGAACACCTGAATTCAATGGTTTGGATGGGTGAGTGAATACTTTTGGCAATATAGTGTATTTACACACATGCAGTGATGCGTGCAGTTCTAGCTACACTGATAAAAGTGGTCCTGTTGGTTCACTGTGGATTTGATACACGTCACAGAAAGATTCTTGATGGCAAAATGCCAGAAGACAGTGTTACAAACAAACAAAAAATCTTTCACTGGAGCAAATTCCTCCTTAGTTAGAGATTAAATTCACTAGAACAACATTTGATTGGGATGCGTATTCCATTTATGAGAATTGTCTCACAAAATGATGTTCATGGTCCTGTCTACCATCTAGCATTACAGATGTAACTTTTACCAAGATCAGGAAATCTTGATCTCATGATTCGAGATTGAGATTTCCTATAAAGAAGAAATGAACATACAAGGGTCACCATGAATTTGATTTTGTCCATCCAGAAAAAATAAAAAAATGCATTGATGTACCTCAGAGATCATAATAAATTCTAAAGTGATGTGCAGTTTAATAATGATTGGGTTAATCCACTGTTTAAAACTGAGGAACAGAAGCATGATGAAGCACATGAGGAATGTTTTAATGATGACAATACTGACACATTTGAAGATGAGAACATTGATAAGAAGATGAGAACTCTGCATGACAGAAAGCAACATGGTATGGTTCATGGTATGTTCATGGATATGTGCCTAAAACCTGTTGATATAGTGTAAGAGATACTAGACCAGCACTTTGACAGCATAACAAGTATTGTTATTCTTCATGATAAGAGACCAGAAAAACTGACATATACAAAAATATTTCAATACAAGAATATTCAGTGTAGAGGGACGATTTGCCAAAAACTTGGATTGTATATTTTATTCCCAAAATTTGTCTGAGCTTAATCAAATTGTGTCAAATGTGTCTATTGCATTAAGAAAAGGACATAATATTTGCAACAAAACTGACATTAACTATGAAATGTTAACAAACATGGAGTCACTGCAAAAAAAATACATTTTGATGAGGGCTACAAATTTCTGAAACCCATAAGAGGCACCCCTGTTTCTGGCAAGGTGTTCAGAAAGACATGCTTGCAATGGTGAGACAGTTGCATATGGTTTTGCTCATATTCCTCAGCTGAACTATGTAGGCCTGAACCGATGAACACAGTCTTACAAGGTAAAGAATTATCAGTTGATGACCTAGACTGGCCAGAACTATGTGCCATGTCAAAAGATAACCCTGTGACAGCTGTGAGAACATTTGACCATTGATTCCATTGTTTTCTAAAAGATGTAATTATGTCTGAAGCACTACCAATTGGTACAACTGTTGGTTACTTCTACAGAGTGGAATTTCAGCTGCATAGATCACCTAATATGCACTGTTCTGGGTGGAAAATGCCCCTCAGATTGATAAAGCAGAAGATGATGAAGTTGTAGCATTTGTTGATCACTTTGTAACATATGAAATGCCACCAGATCATGATAAAGAAATGCAGGACATTGTATCCAGTGTTCAGGAGCATAGAAAAAAACGTGTTTTAAAAAAAAAAAGAAAGAAAGAAAGAAAAAGGAATTGCTAGCAGATTGAATTTTGAATGCAAATGTAATAAATTAGTGTTTAATGGAATAGAAAGTGTCTCTAGCGGTGTATTCCAAAAATGTTTATGAAACACTGGGAAACCACCTGGACCCAGTCCTTTATTGTTAGGCATTTGGTTTTGTAAAATTCTTCTATTGATGTTGGTTCTTCTAGTGACTGCTTTTGTTCCTGTTAGCTTTGGTAGTTTAATATTTTTGAGAAAAGTATTTATATCTTCCTGTTTTGGTCTGATAAATAAAGCTTCTCATAATAATTATAGAACATTTTATTAATTTCATCTGGGGTCTGCATAATCTTTCCTGTTGGGTCCTTAATGGCTAGAATTATTGGTTTTTCTCCATTTCTTTTAATGACATTTGATAAGAATTTGCTAGATTTATTACTAAATTTAATAGTTTTCATGTCCTTAGTCTTTGTAGTAAACATTTGATTCTCTCATTTATCAGTTCATTCAGCCTGAATTTATAATTCCTTATTTACGTATTTCTTCTGTGAGTTTATTTACTATTGTATTTTCTAATTCTTTAATTTTTTGCTCTAATATTGTTTTTTATATTTTCTTCTTTTCCTTATATGTGGAATATGATATTATTTTCCCTCTTAATACTGTCTTTCCAGTTTCCCATAATATTGAAGACTGGATTTCTGGGGAGTCATTTACTTCTAGAGAGGATGCACATTCTCTTTTGATGTAGGTTGAAAATTCAGAATCATTAAGCAAAGATGTATTAAAATGCCACCTTAGGACTGGTTTATGTTGTTTTTCTTACCAGATGATTGAAACAGGGGCGTGGTCGCTTATTGTAATGGGGTGGATTTGTGTATGCTTGATATTCTGATTGAGTGAGTTGCTTATTAGAAAGTGATCTATACATGAATATGAATAATGGGCTGGTGGGAAAAATGGGCTGGTGGGTAGAATGTGAATTCTTTTGTGTTGGGGTGTTCTAGTCGCCAACCATCAGCAAGACCAAAATCGCTCATGAACTGTTTTATTTAGATTTCCAATTACGAATGATTCTAGGGTTGGTTGTTCTGTCTAAGCTTTGACCATTGACTGTGTTAAAATCTCCCCCAATTATAGAGTCTGAAAGATTTGAGAGTTGTTCAAAAACATTTTTGAAAAGAGGTGGGATTATCAGTATTAGGGCTTTAGATATTTGCAATGGCCATTGTATTGTTGTTAACAGTAATATTTATTATAATGAATCAACCTTCAGGGTCAGCGATAGTGGAATTGTGTGTAAAAATTTTTTTTACTTAAAAACTTACTTCTCGGCTGTAAATACACTGCTCAAAAAAAATAAAGGGAACCCTCAAATAACACATCCTAGATCTGAATGAATGAAATACTCATTGAATACTTTGTTCTGTACAAAGTTGAATGTGCTGACAACAAAATCATCAATGGAAATCAAATTTATTAACCAACAGAGGCCTGGATTTGGAGTCACACACAAAATTAAAGTGGAAAAACACAGTACATGCTGATCCAACTTTGATGTGATGTCCTTAAAACAAGTCAAAATGAGCCAAGCGTCCTGCACAGTGTTGGGTTGTGAGCACAACCCCCATCTGTGGACGTCGGGCCCTCATACCATCCTCATGGAGTCGGTTTCTAACTGTTTGTGCAGACACATGCACATTTGTGACCTGCTGGAGGTCATTTTGCAGGGCTCTGGCAGTGCTCCTCCTGTTCCACCTTGCACAAAGGCAGAGGTAGCGGTCCGGCTGCTGGGTTGTTGCCTTCCTACGGCCTCTTCCACGTCTCCTGGTGTACTGGCCTGTCTCCTGGTAGCGCCTCCAGCCTTTGGACACTACGCTGACAGACACAGCAAACCTTCTTGCCACAGCTCGCATTGATGTGCCATCCTGGATGAGCTGCACTACCTGAGCCACTTGTGTGGGTTGTAGAGTCCGTCTCATGCTACCACGAGTGTGAAAGCACCACCAACATTCAAAAGTGACCAAAACATCAGCCAGAAAGCATAGGTACTGAGAAGTGGTCTGAGGTCCCCACAGAACCACTCCTTTATTGAGTGTGTCTTGCTAATTGCCAATAATTTCCACCTGTTGTCTATTCCATTTGCACAACAGCATGTGAAATTGATTGTCAACCAGTGTTGGTTCCTAAGTGGACAGTTTGATTTCACAGAAGTTTGATTTACTTGGAGTTATATTGTGTTGTTTAAGTGTTCCCTTTATTTTTTTGAGCAGTGTATATGGCTAAAATGGTGTGATTTCAAATTGTTCTCTTTCTGTTAGGTGAGTTTCCTGTAATAAGTATATATCTGCATTTAATCTTTCCAAGGCTGTTATGTATCTTAATTTTTTTTTCCTGAGATCCAGTACCACGAACATTCCAAGTAACAAATTTTAGCTGTGACATATAAGGAAGTTAAATGTAATATGATGTATCTGTGTTTTATTGTTGGGCTGTGTATATGTGTGTGCTGTTACATTTATATGTATATATAAGTCATGATTTGGGATTCTAGATTTATATTTTGGTGTTGTTATGTTTGAATGTTGGGGCCAGGGATTTCCAAGATGGAACATAAATGAAGACATAATAATAATAATAATAATAATTATTATTATTATAGTATACGGGGCCCTATGTGGTGTAATTAATATTCATAGTGAGAGGTGTGTGTGTGTGAAATTTCATACAAAGTTGAACATGTGCATATAGCTAGAGAGAGAGAGAGACAGAGAGAGAGAGATTGTGGAAGCTGCCAGGCTTAACTGTGGCCAAAAGCTTGTGGGTGCCCGTCAGTGGATACTAGTGGTGAGGGAGGCCGTCAAACTGAAGAAAGACGCCTTTAAGGACTGGATGGCTCAAAGGGCTCCCAACTCGGCAGATAGGTACTGACAGGCAAAAAAGGTGGCAGCGGTAACAGGTAATTCAGCTTGGCACTTGTCAGTACATAGGTGAGTGGATTATTGTCAGTCCTTACCACAAACTTTGCACTATAGAGATAGTCATGAAATTTATCCACAACGGCCCATTTAAGTACAAGAAACGATAACTAGTGGATGGGTTAATACTGTTTCGGCTGTTTACAACTTGCAAAGGCAACCGGTCTCAGGCCCTCAATGTTCCTGACAGAGAACAGCACCTAGGCCATTTAAGCTTGCATCCACATGAAGTATATATGGTTTTCCTGGGTCAGCAAAAGTAAGCATCATGATTCAGTCCTCAGTGCATGCCTGGTCCCATCACTATACAAAAGGATCTAACTCCTTGAAGTACAGCTTCTTTTTGCCCCTCACATTCTGGCAGTTTCCCTTGGCAGGAAGGTAACCTTTGGTAAGGTCAGTTAGAGGTCTGACAATAGCTGAATAATTCTCTATGAAATGGCATTAATAGCAGCAGAACCCCAAAAAAGGAGCCTATCCCAGCAGTCATTGGACAGAAGGCAGGATACACCCCAGACAGGTCACCAGTCCATTGCAGGGCAGACATACACAATCACACCTAGGGGCAATGTAGCATGTCCAGTTGGCCTAACTACATGTCTTCGGACTGTGGGAGGAAACCCACACAGATGCAACATGCAAATTCCACACAGAGAGGACGCCGGTCACCCGGCTGGGGAATTGAACCCAGGCCCTCCTATCTGTGAGGTGACAGCATTACCCACCGCACCATCGTGCTGCCCTGTATGTAGGGAAGCTGCTCATAAAGTGCATGTTGCAAGTAATAGATATAAACAGTAGTGTTCTGTGTAAGTAATAGATGTAAACAGCAGTATTCTGAAAACAGCGGTACAGTGTATGTAAGCTGCAGCTATTGAGTGCAAGGTTGGCCAAAGTTAAGAACGGTTCAGAATGTGAGGGAGTAAGAGGTAGTGAGTGAGGTATTCACAAGCCTGATGCCCTGTGAATAGAAACTGTTCGTCAGTCTTGTAATCCTGGACTTGTAATCCTGGACACCCCTGTAGCATCTGTCTGAAGGTAGGAGTGTGAAGAGTCTGTGCTGGGGGTGTGTACAGTCCCTGTTTATGTTATGGGCCCTCCTGATCCTCCTGATGACCCTGCTGTGTTAAATGTCATGTAGTGAGGGGAGGGCTGCTCCTGAGATAGACTGTGCAGTTTTGATCACACGCTGGAGAGCCTTTCTGTCCTGAGCAGTGCAGTTTCCATAACAGACCATGATGGAGCTGGTAAAAACACTCAATCGTACTCTTGTACAAGGTGCTGAGAATTTTGGCTGGCATGCCAAATTTCCTTAGCCTTCTCAGAAAGTACAGTCACTGCTGGGACTTCCTAATGATGAGGTGTGTGTTGTGAGACCAGGTGAGATCCTCACTGATGTAGATGCCAAGGAATTTGAAGGTTTTCATCTTCTCCACCTCAGTCTCACCTATGTACAGGGGTGTGTGCAGCTCTGGCTACCTCCTTGGATCAACAATCGTTTCCTTGGTCTTGTCTGCATCCAAGGAAAGATTGTTGTCATGACATCAGACCCCCAGCTCAGCCACCTCCTTCCTGTATGCTGTCTCATCCCCACCAGTGATCAGTCCAATGACTGTAGTTTCATCAGCAAAATTGATGATGTTGGTGTTGTTCTGGGAGGCCACGCAGTCATACGTGAAGAGCGTGTACAGAAGGGGGCTCAGCACACAGCCCTGGAGGACCCCTGTGCTCACTGTTCTTGTACTGGATGTGTGGCTGCTGACTCTGAATGAATAGGGTCTGTGTATTAGAAAGTTCAGCCCCCAGTTGCAGAGGGTGGGTGTCAGCCTGAGGGCGAAGAGCTTTTCTGAGAGTTTATATGGGATGACTGTGTTAAATGCTGAGCTGTAGTCAATGAAGAGCATTCTGACATGTGTGTCCATTCACTCCAGGTGTGTGAGGGCTGTGTGGAGGGCAGTGTTCATTGCGTCGTCTGTGGACTGGTTCCGACTTCATCGCAATCGGGTGAGTGCAACAGGGCGATGGTCATTTAGTTAGGTTACAATGCTTTTCTTTGGGAGGGGCACGATGGTGGTGATCTTGAAGCAGGATGGCACAAAAGCACAAAAGCGAGGGACAGATGCAGCATTGTGAGCATGTAGCAAGGATCAAACTTCACCATTTATCCGGGGTTTCTGGTTGGGGTATTTTCTGCAGCGCTTTGTAGGAACAATGCTTTCAATGCAGCTGCTGATGTAGCCCGTTACCCCAGAAGCATAGTCCTCTAGATCAACAGTACGGTCCTCTCTCATAGCAGCAAATCTGAACACATCCCAGTTTGTACTGTCAAAACTGTCCTGCTAGGTCAGTTTCTTCATCCCACACGTTGACAGTTTTACTCACTAGAAGTGCTTGCTTGAGGAGTTGTCTGTATGCTGGGTAGAGGAACATGGAGATGTGGTCGGACTGTCCGAAGTGCGGCCAAGGCACAGCCCTGTAGGGCCCCCTCACACTGCTGTAGACTTGGCAAGGGTGTTACTCTCCCTTGTCGGAAAGCTCATGTGCTGATGATACTTGGGGAGGACAGTCCTCAGGTCACAGTGATTGAAGTTGACAGCAACAATGAACGCTGTGTCCGGGTGTGCAGTCTCCTGTTTACTAATGGCGTCATGCAGCAGCCCTAGTGCTGTGGCGTCAGGATGTAAACAGCCAGAGTAAAACAGCGGCAGATAGAAGGGTTAGGGTATCTGGACTTCACCAGCAGCAGTTCTAAGTCAGCTGAACAATGTTTTTCAAGAGTTTTTAGATCCAAACACCACCTTTTGTTCATTGCCGTGTGGTCCCCATGGTGGACAGAGTGTGTTTCTAACTGGATGGCAGAGTCTGGCGCGCTGTCCGAAAGCCATGTTTCTGTGAGAATACGAGCACAGCACTCTCTGATCTCACGCTGAGTTGGTGCTGGTGGAGTATGAGTGCAAAAGAAAGTTAATGTCTGAAAGACTAAAGGTAAGTTCATGACAAACTTTACTGATCTCCAGGAGTGCCTCTCTACTGTAACTAACTGTCCAATCCAAGTGGGCATATGAAAGGGGTCTTTTCCTTGTCCTCTTCAGCCATTGCAATCTAGCAATACCCACTCCATAGATTGAGTACAGAGAACCATTTACTTCCAGCAAGACAGTCCAATGCATTATCAATCTGGGAAGAGATGTATTGATTTGGTATTGTCCTCTTGTTGAGGGTGTGATAGTCAATGCACATGTGCACTTTCCCATGTCTTTTTCATGCAATGACGATAGGTGATCTTTGAGAGTTTAATTTCGAATTAGGATCCTGATGTTATCCTCTTTAATGTCTAAAGATGGCAGCACAACGAGTGTAATGCACTCCAGCAGGAAGTGACAGTGTCCGGCCGCGTGGCAAGTAGCTGGAGCAGCCACTTCAGGAATAGCAAAACGGTACTTTTTTGCTATTTTTCTTTACAAGACACCTACGTCAGAATGCTGTTCATAGACTTTAGTTCAGCATTCAACACCATCATTCCTCAGCAGCTGATTGGAAAACTGAGCCTGCTGGGCCTGAACATTTCCCTCTGTAACTAGATCCTGGATTTCCTATTGTGGACGAAACCAGTCCTGCGTGTTCGTTGATGCAAAATAAATGAGACGAGTAGATCAGACTGAAGTGAAACAAACGGTTTTATTACAGAATTCTGGAGAGGTTACAAACAGAGAACATGCATCATGTATCTCCCAAGTAAGCTCTGACCCCTTCTCATCTGACTCCCTTTTTATAGTCGCATGACCGCTCCTTCCTTACCCCAGCGTCCAATGTGTGCGTTAGGCCATCTCACTAATCCACATCATAAAAGTTTAAGGATGCGCTCGAGACGTGAGTGCGTCTGCAAGGTCAGCTTAAGGTATTCCCTGTGTTTACCAACTCCCCCCGTTTTCCAGACAATGGCTCTGCTTATCTGACCAGATGAACCACATGTGTGGTGTGCTAATCCCAGTGTCTACTACTATTAGCTTCGAGGTATTTCCTGTTATCTGACATCCTTGTGTATTCCAACATTAGTCAGCACACAGCCTTATGTGCTGACTCTTAGCTCTTAGAATTGTACAATATAACCATTAAGCTTTCAATGCAAGACATAATACATCTTAAAAAGTAATATGAACAATACTAAGGCTAATAATTCCACAATTCCCCCTTTTGACCTTTCACCCGAAAGGTCAACATTCAGACATAACATCGTAACCTCTATATGTTGAGTTCTGACCTGCGCAGTGAATGACAAATCAAATATCCATGCTGTGGAGCTGCCTAAGGTGTAGTCTAATTGTATTCCCCCATATCTACTAATACAACGGTCTTTGTTCGTAGTTGATCGTCTATACACCTCATATTCCCCCCTTCGTGGCTATACAGGGCCTCAAAAAACAAAAGATGAACATGAGTGCGACTACACATATAACACATTACATTTGCTTAACAACTGGACATTGTCTGGAGTGTGAGAGCGAAAAAACCTGTCAGGCAGCCAACTTTCCTGAAATATCCATCAAACAATTTGGACAGGAAAAATTCTCTCACGGTTCTCCTGCCACAAGCAACCTCCTTTATGGAACTCCAGTCCAACGTTAAAAGAAAAATTCAATATGTATGAAGGTGACTTAAGCTAATACATATGGAACCCCAAAAATAAACAAATTAAAATAATGTTCGTTAGCGGGCTAGTCGACCTATCGGACCCGATAACAAACCTAAAACCCATTTCCCTAATTCGTGAAAAGAAAAGAAAAGAAAACACATCTGAGGTCCCAACGTACTCAAGCAAAGACATATAAACACATCAATGTATCAGACTGAAATTCTTCCACAGGTCGACTCCCAAGTGGTGTTGATGGTGTTGGGTGTAGACCTTCTTGTTCAGAGTCTCTCAGTCCTTTTTTATCGTCCATCCATGAAGGTGTGCACCCCTTCGACGCATCCCGATCTCCAAACACTAAACCTCCCCCCTTTCTTTCTAAAAGGGAAAGAAAACAACAGCGAGTCCTTGGGAAAAACAACAGACACATCATATGCGAATCACAACTCCATAAGATAATGCCAGATCCACTAAGAATGAATATAAAATGATTAAATATTCAAAAAGAATATTCATCCACCAGTTCACCTTCTTCCACCTCATCCTCGTCTTCATCATTAATGTTAATGGGAGTGCTGCTACCCAATTTAAACCTGTCTGCTGACAGATTTTGGCAATGCGATTTTTCAAACTAGCATTCATTTTTTCACAATTCCCTTGACTTTATGGATGGTAAACTGCTCCAAGACGTTGTCTAATCCCCAATTTTGCAAAATCATTCTTACTATCTTATCCACAAACTCTTTCCCATTATCTGAGGAGATCTGGAAGTCCCTATCTACCTATGACTTCTTTACACAAAATTTAGGTACTGATAAAGCTACTACCACTAATAAATATCTTTTCCCTTCAAATGGTTTTATGATGCCAACAAAAATCCACAACAACTCATGCATAGGACCCCTTGGAGTCGGAATGTGACCAGGAGGAACTATCATACCCTTCTGAACATTATTTCTCCAACAGATTGTGCACCTGCCTATGACATAATCAATCTGCTCAAGTAAGTATGGTGCCCAGAACCCAGACGCCTTTGTGATTTCACTTCTAACTTCCCCTCTTGCATGATAAGCTAACCCATGTGCTTCATCAGAGCATGCAACAGCTGGAGGTATCAATGATAGCTGAGATAGTTAGAGCTGAACCTGACTCAGCTATTGTTGTGATGATAGCTGATTTAGCAGAGACTGACTCTATTTGACCAAAGCCTGCTTCTTCTCCTTCTTCTTGTCATCCCCACCTGGTTGGCTATATGATCTGTATTCACACCTTTTGCCATACTTCCAAGGCCAACCACCTCTGCCAGTTTGCTCGTCACTGGTAGGGGCAACCTCTTCTGTATTTTGGCTCGCAAAATGGACTGTTCCATCTGATTCAAATCTGGATCATTTCCTGTAACTTTTCTCCACACTTGAAGGGCTCTTGAAACATAAGCTCTCGGGTTTTCTTTCAGTCCGAGTGGCTCAATCAGAATATTATCAGGATGTGCATTTGTCGGAAATGTATCACTCAATGCTCTCTACATTCGACCTCAAACTGCAGAAAACAGCTCTGGATCATTCACAGCAGTCCCCACATATCAATTTAGTCCAGCTTTCTGTAGAATCTCGTCCATAGCTGGAATCCCTAGGAGATTAGCTAAAAGTCTCCTGATACCTCCTATGGCAGGCTGTGTTCCCACCATAAACTCTTCCGCACAACATCAACCGGAGTAATTACATTTGACACCTTAGTTTGCTTTTTTGTCTTTTTAACAGTTCCCTTATTAACCCTTACTGTTAATTACAAATTTCTTTATTCATCAATAAATGAACACACACTGAAGATTTATAAACAGTGCTAGCTAGAATTAAATGCACTTACATCTAAATACTAATTTCTAAGTTTGTGAAAGAGTTTGTGGATAAAACAGTAGCCTCTTTGTCACCCACAGATGTCTTCAATGGAGCTCAGGTTAGGTAATGCACTGGTTCTCCGCCCACAGTCATCTGGCTCTCTCCTGCTCATTCAAACAAAAGTGAATATGACACAACAAAGAGTTAATCCCAATCCATTCTTTTAACAATGCACACATTTATACACTTATCTGTCAGCACACTGGTTATTTACTTCCTCAACTATTCTGTCCTTTCTTGGGAGCTCATCTCATTTATATATATATATATTATCGACGTCTCTGAAAAGAGGTTCATAGATTTTACTTAACTCTTAGATGTCCACGATATAATCAAAGGTCCTCTTTTGTCTCCCAAAGAAGACTCATTGTTGTTTATAACCATATAAAGGTAAAACAAAACATAGGACTCATCATCTATACGACTTTTCCTCCTCACATTAATAATATTCAAATTTTATAAACATTACTTACTTTAACTAGTGATTTTAAGTTTAATTGTCCTCCATATAAGACGCTCATAAATCTATTTATTTATTTATTTTAATTTTTCAGCAAAGTCCCCTACAAAGGCTCCTTAAGTTTTAACTAAGTAAAGCAAATATCATTCCTTGTCAATCCTCAACTCTCATAAAGTTACTCTATAGACACACAGCAGGTCAGAGAACATAAACGCTTCACCCCCAGAAAGAGAAGAGGGAGGGGTGGCGCTCAGACACACACACAGACCCAAATCTGCACACACACACATTTCTTACTCAGAAAAGGAGGGGCTGACACACAGACGAAGTCCAGCTTCGTGTACACACACACACACAACGCACAGAGAGGGAGAGAGAAAAAGAGAGAGAGACCAATCCCCCTTTCTCTTCCTTTTTTCTCTAAGAACGAAAAACTATACAACACACACAGAACGAGCTCAGCATTTTCCTTAAAGTCGACTCATTCATACATTACTATAGCATGCTTTTGCCACCATTCACTTTTCTTTAACTTTATCTACCAAATTCCCTGGGCCCGGGGTGTTCCCCAAATTTTATCAAGCCAAATCCGACTATTTCTCAAAGCCAATTTTCACACAGTGACTAATCTACAGATATCTTACCATTTAAGAAGCTATAGGCCTAGTACTTGTTCTACCCATGCCAAGGCGTTACTTATTAAGTGAGTACCATTATCTGAGTGAATTCTTTTGGGAAACACGTGTTGGGGAATCCAGTGATTGATCAACATTTTACGGACTGATTTGCTATCTTTCCTCATAGTGGGGAACGCTTCCACCCAATCCAAAAATACGTCCATGAACATTAACAGATACCTGTACTTCCTGACTGTCTGAATCATATCTGTATAATCTATCTGAATGCCTTAGGGAATTTTCCTACCCCTGGTTTGCAAGTTTTTTGCCACATTATTTACATTACAAACTTCACATTCTTTTACATGTGTGGCTATCATAGCGGTTAGAAATGGATGCCACCATCCTTTCAAGTTTTCCCTCATCTGTACCTTTCCTACTTGTGCCTACCCATGAGCTTCTCCCAGCCCTGCTTTTACCAAAGTCCAGTGGGACCATCCCAGACTAATTCACTCTTTCTACCACCTTTATGCAGCCACATAGACTTTTCTTCTGGGCTAGCCTGGTCCTGCACTTGCCTGAGCTTTTCTCCTGTCGGAATTGGTTCCCATGGTTCACCTTCCTTCAACACCATCTGCCAACTTCGTTCTTTTATAACCTGCTGCTTCCTTTGCTGCCTTGTCTGCTGCCTCATTACCTCTTTCCACCAATGAGTCCCCTTTCTGATGTCCCTTGCACTTTATGATGGCAACCTGTTTTGGTAGTTGTATCGCTTTCTCTAGTGCTAAGAACTCTTCCTTGTGTTTTATGGGTTTGCCTGCACTGGTGAGATAACCTGTCTCCTTTCATGGTGTAGTCTGGTCTAGCAAGGTCAGCCGCATGCACTAGTTCCTGCTTTAGTTCAATGAACGCCTACTCTAGCTCAGGTGTCCGTGTCAAAATGCCTGGCGTTAGGTTATCATAGGAGGGTGGGGATACTTGGGGATACTTACCATTCTATCCAGGTTGCCATTATATGTGCACTTCAACCTTCTGACCTTAGCTATTTCCTGTTCTGCATCTGATAACCTCTTCCTGGCTTTTCCCTTCTTAAACATTCCTGCCTTTTCATGTTCTGCCTTAGCCTTGTCTAATTCCTTTATTGCTCTAGCTGTAAAATCATTTAACGCCTGTCCCAAGGAAATCTGGTCATGGGGAGACAGTTCTTTATCCAACATCCATTTTCTCAACAGTTTCTCCGTTTCTGCCTTCACTTTTTTCCACTTTTTTTTTTTTGGGTCTATCTCTAAGTCATAAACCGCTTTAGCCAAAATGATTATCTGTCTCTCCAATGTTTTCCATTGCCAATTCCCCACTCCAACTGTATTATCCAATTCTTTTCTAAATCTCTTTTACTGTATTCAGCCATGTTGATCAAAAACTGGTACTCACCAAGATGTCTTCGAAGTTTTACTTGCTCAACTCACAATGCTCAGTTGTCACCGTTAGGTTTGCTGCATGTGAGGAACTTCAAACTTATCACGAATGGGCGCTTTAGAGGACCACCCTCAGGGACTCCAACCCGGTACTTTAGAGGACCACCCTCAGGGACTCCAACCCGGTACTTTAGAGGACTCAAACCTCAAGGACTCCAACCTGATACTTTTAGAGGACTTGAACCTCAGGGTCTCCAACCTGGTACTTTAGAGGACTTGAACCTCAGGGACTCCAACCCTGTTTTAGGGAGAGCCAATCCCAGGGACTTTCAACCCAGTCCTTATCCCAT
The DNA here is from genome assembly GCF_015220715.1 of Pygocentrus nattereri. NCBI lineage: Eukaryota > Metazoa > Chordata > Actinopteri > Characiformes > Serrasalmidae > Pygocentrus > Pygocentrus nattereri. Next base: position 26,180,388 of record NC_051211.1, read on the forward strand.
TCACTCGTCAGATGACGGGAGGGGTTCACCAATTCCCGGCAAAAAACCACAGACCCAATACCTTATTAATCACTCAGTATATTTTTACCTTATGTTTGTTCCAATTCAGTCCTTTAAATTTAATCACCTGATCCAACCTCTTTTACCCATCCATAATTTAGCAGTTGTCAATATGCAGAATTTATTTAAATAGGTTTCTGCCAACCTGAGTAAATGGCGCGCCTGTGATGAGTAATGGAGGAGAAAGATCAAGCCTGTTTTTCCAATGGTCTCCTTTGCATCACGTCGGGGTCACCAAATTGTGGACGAAACCAGTCCTGCGTGTTCGTTGATGCAAAATAAATGAGACGAGTAGATCAGACTGAAGTGAAACAAACGGTTTTATTACAGAATTCTGGAGAGGTTACAAACAGAGAACATGCATCATGTATCTCCCAAGTAAGCTCTGACCCCTTCTCATCTGACTCCCTTTTTATAGTCGCATGACCGCTCCTTCCTTACCCCAGCGTCCAATGTGTGCGTTAGGCCATCTCACTAATCCACATCATAAAAGTTTAAGGATGCGCTCGAGACGTGAGTGCGTCTGCAAGGTCAGCTTAAGGTATTCCCTGTGTTTACCAACTCCCCCCGTTTTCCAGACAATGGCTCTGCTTATCTGACCAGATGAACCACATGTGTGGTGTGCTAATCCCAGTGTCTACTACTATTAGCTTCGAGGTATTTCCTGTTATCTGACATCCTTGTGTATTCCAACATTAGTCAGCACACAGCCTTATGTGCTGACTCTTAGCTCTTAGAATTGTACAATATAACCATTAAGCTTTCAATGCAAGACATAATACATCTTAAAAAGTAATATGAACAATACTAAGGCTAATAATTCCACACTATCTAAGAGACCTCAGTTAGTCAGGATTCCACTACCTCATGTCCAGAATGAATGTTATACTGTCATGTCTGTTTACTGTGTCTAATGTCTGTTTTATTTATCGTATTTATTGTTTCTAGTTTAACTCTTGTGTTCACACTATGTCTGCACGTTCACACTTTGTACTTTTTGTTCCTTGTTGCACCGTGTTGTTCCTGGAGTAATGTAATTTCACTCCACTGTGTACTTGTACATAGATGGAATGACAATAAAAGCCTCTTGACTTGACTTCTTGAAGTGTGGAAATCAGCAGGGTTTCTACCAGTAAGATGTCATTATTCAAGGGTCTTCTACATTAAACTTTACAGACAGCATACTTGTACATAGATGGAATGACAATAAAAGCCTCTTGACTTGACTTCTTGAAGTGTGGAAATCAGCAGGGTTTCTACCAGTAAGATGTCATTATTCAAGGGTCTTCTACATTAAACTTTACAGACAGCATATCTCTCACCTTCAGAACCTGGGCCAACCCATTTGATTTCTCTTACTGGCTCATCAGGCAGTTTTTCTTCTGATTGTCCCTTTGTGAAATCACCCTTGGAGTGTATAGGCTGGACTCTCAGGGAGAGTGCTAGATTATGACCACCATTCTCTTTACAGATTGTGTTCAAGCATTGGAAAAGGCTTGCATTTGTTTTACGTTGCTTTCCTCTCCCATCTGATGCATGATGGCTTGGTTCACTTTTGACCCCTTTGGCCTTTCATAATGAGCGTATTAGCTTCTGTGCCACCTGAGCAGTGTTTTCTGGAGCTTTGCAGTGAGTGGAGATATGTCCGTCCTCACCACACCGATATCAGAAGTAATCATATTTACTCTTAGAAGGTCCAGCTAGCCCTGGAGCACTGGTGGTGGTATTTGGTGGATTGTTCTCCCTTACAGAAAAGGGGTGTTCCACAAACATGACTTATCTGATGTTGCAACTGTTGTACTTGGTTCCTTAAGGCTTGTACTTCGGAATCTTTGTGAGCGTCTGAACTGTTCTTGATTGGCTTCTCTTTTAAGTCAGTAACTTTCAGTGGTGCTTGTTCTGTCTGATGTAACACTTCTCTGAATTTGCTATTTAACTCTTTAAGCTCAGCTTTCATTTCTTGAATCTCAATCTCAGGATCAATCTGAAGATGCACTGGTTTCACTGTAACATCCAGCTTATGCCTTGCTGCTTCATTCTCTTCCTGCTCATGAAATTCAGAAAAGAGGTTCAGAAAAGGAGGAGGATTGCCTTAGCAATGCCTTCGTCTTAGCTTGAGCGGCATCATTTCAGATTCTACAGCTCCTCTTATTAGTTGTTCCCCATGTGCTCGGTCTCTCAATTGTGGTTATAAACCACCTCTCTATACTACTCTGTGTAACAGGCAGAGCTGTCACAGAGCTTTCATTTTTGGGCTTGGGCAGCCACCGTAGTTGAGGAGCAGCTCCCCCTCCCCTCCCTGTCATGGCGGTTAAAAAGTCTTATGGGGCCAGGGAGTCTTATGGGGGTCAGCGTTCTGTAGATAATCCTAAAGCTTCTGAGATGACAGAATTAAGGGCTACTTAAACAGCAAGAACAGATTAATCGGTTAACCCAGTGTATTGCTAGATTACATGCTTTGCTTCTCATTTGTAGGCGGTGTCAAAAATCAGGACACTATGCTAGGGATTGTGATAATGAACGTGTTCCAGCGCGCCCAGCAGGAGCTTCTTTTCTGAGCCGTGTGGCCTTTAACTCTCAGCCGGCGGAAAACTAGCTCCCACCAGTGTGCAGAGTCACACATTGGGAGGGGACAGTATTGGCTCGATCCCACAGCATCCTAGGCATCAGTCTTCTATTCCGTTTTATAGTTGGGCAGTGCCCAAAAGTAGCCATCCAATTGGGAGGAGTGGTGGTTAATTGTTTGCTTGATACTGGGTCGATGGTTTCCACTATAGCTGAAAGTTTCTTTAAATCAACACATTCAATGCGAACTGCATTCTTGCCGGTGGTTGCAGCTTCGTGCAGCTAACAGCTTAGAAATACCTTATGTGGGCTATGTGGAGTTAACTGTAGAGTTGCTTGGGAAGTCTATCCCTAACAGGGGTTGGTTGGTAGTTAAGGATCCTCCAGGGCTTAGTACACCATTAGTAGTTCCTGGTGTGTTGGGCATGAATGTGATTCGGGAGTGTTTTCAGGAACTCTTTTGCCAGCATGGCCCTGCCTTGTTTGATCTTCCTCCAGTTGTTCATGCATCACCACCCTGGCAGCAAGCCCTGCATTACTGTCATCAGGCTTCAGATGGATCCTCTACTTTAGCAACCGGGGTAGCTAAAGTTAGGGGACGGAGGCATATCCATATACTAGCAGGTATGTTAAAGATGGTCGCGGCTACAAGCTCTAGCCAGCTTGGTGAGTGCGCTACAGGGGTCTTAGTGGAACCTTCTGACACTTTGGGTGTTTTACCTGATGGCTTGTTAGTTGCTGTCTCTCTAGTCAAAGTAGTTCAAGGAACAGTATATGTGCCAGTAGTAAATGTGGGTTGTACCACTGTTGCTCTGCCCCCACATTGTCCCTTAGGGGTGTTGACCAGGGTGCAGGTTGTTAGTCTGCCTGCTGGGGTCACAGAGGAGGTGAGTGAACCTGCTATGATGGTTGCCCAAGTTCAGGCTCATATAGCTCAGTCCAGTCCAATTTTAGAACAGATTGAGGCTTTAGACCTGTCCTTTCTTTCCCCAGTAGACCAGGGGAGGATGCGGTCACTTCTTAGAAAGCATGCTGCAGTGTTCTCCTCATTTGAGGGGGATATTGGATGTACTGGGTTAATTTCCCATGATATTCCCTTGTTGGACGACGTACCAATAAGACAGCGGTAAAGACATATTCCCCCATCGGATTATGATTCCTTCGAGGCTCATATCCTACAGCTGCTTGAGAACCAGGTTATTCAGGAAAGTTGAAGTCCGTATGCTTCACCTATTGTCCTGGTTAAGAAAAAAGATGGTAGTCTCTGTATGAGCGTTGATTACCATCAGCTTAACAATAAAACTAGGAAGGATGCATTTCCACTGCCTCGGATTGAGGAGACTTTAGATGCCTTATCAGGGGCTCAGTGGTTTTCAACAATGAAACAATTTCTTTTTTTCTTTATGATTATTTTGTTTTCTCTCATTTGTTAATTAAAGAATTGTGTATTTTCTTTTGGTATTTGTTTGTGATATGTTGAATTAACCCCTCATGTCACTTTTGAGACTAGAAATTCGAACAGCTTTAAATATTCCTTATATATTTAAATATTTAATATTTAAATATTCCTCAAAAGTGCCTTTTGAGACTTTCTACAATCCTTCTCTGTGTTTTCTTTGTCAGAGCAGTCACATTCAGTAATCATCAATTGAGCTTATTCAATCAAATTTTCCATTGTCTCCTCTCCATGTGGAGTAGGAACACTACCTGAGTAGATGCGCAGACACCTGTAAGCATTGTTGTCACTGTGAGGTTTTACTGTTTTTTTTTTCCTCAATAACCCACCCAGGGCATTAATAATAGACCCTGAAGAACTCACACTGGGAGAAGGTGGAGGAAGTAGTGCATGAACATCGGTCACAGACTTTCCCTCATCCTCCAGGAACTTTAAGAGTTTAGCCACAAACCCGGAAGGAGCTGACTCAACTTCTTTGGCTCCAACAATCTTCCATGGCTCTTTGTTACCCTCTGCCAAATATTTTAATTGTTTGTATCATGTCTTCAATATTTGTTATATCAGCGTCTGCAGGCACTCCAGTCAGCAATATTGCATGCTCTGGATCAACTCGTTCATTGCTACACCAAGCTCATAAGTGAGGCTGACATACAAGGGTCATTCTTCTAATTCAACATGAATTTGAATGGAATTACTTAAAGTTTTCACAATTCTCTCGCTTTCTCACCTAACAGAGAGGATCCCAGTGGTGCCTCAATTTTTTGTGCCCCTACCCTTTATACCTGCCCTGAGGTATAACTTTTATTAACAGATAAGTTCTGACTTCTGAGTTTACCAAACTTTCCCTCAGCTGTTATGATTCTATGTATGCTTTGCTTGTCTTCACATGAAGAAGAAAAAAAAATCCATTAGTATTGTGGAGGTTATGCTACCAAGAACAAATACAAGCAACACTAATAGTGTAGTATTTACCCCCTCAAAGACCAGTTATCATAATGACATATCACCAGAAATGATTAAAAAAAGGAAGAACAAATTTGCTAAAATGAAAGAAACACTTGACTTGTGTTTTTTTCTTTTCTTTACCACACTTTTGTTACCATATAAACAGATTTCACATGTAAAAAACAATGGCTAATAAGCATTATCATCACTCCTAAAGAAAATACTTGCAGAAATATGGCTAGATACTGAACTCACTCAACTTATGCTAAAGGAAAAGAGTCATTGCAGGCCTGTTATGTTGCTTGAGTACATGGTGGCAGAGAAAACAGAAAACGGCCCTTTCACTTCAATTCCAATTCCACTAAAACCCGTCGGAGCCTGTGCATAGCAATTAACATAGCAATTGTCCATATACGGAGCTAACTGTAAATGTAAACAAATGGTAAGGCTGGTAAACGACGAAAACTTGCTCAAACCAAATGCAAACTGGATTAGTTCACATGAGCTCAATTCTACAACTAACATGTGAAAGTACACTGACCAGCTGAACTTTGCCTAGTTTTAGCAGTATATTGACTTTCAAATTAACCGTGAGAGCTTCCTAGTTCAGTCATCAGTTTTTAGAGTGCTTGAAAAAGCACTCTATTGTTATCGCTCATACTTCTTATTCTTCTTCCACACTATTCTGTGATTAATACAGCTCGAACCACTTAATGTACAGACTCTGTTCAAACTGTGTTTCGAAGATCTCGGCACTGTGACTTGTGCTATTTATTTTTGGAGTTGATCGGATTGGTAGTTTTTAATAAAATTAAGTTTAAATATTAAAAACCTCCCATAAGAATGAATGGCGGAATGTTCAGAACTTCAAATTCTAACTGACATTGTTACGACCCCATAGTTAAGCCTAGGGGAAAAGGGGCCAGTAACATATGGTTTTGATGTGATGTTTGTAACACGAACCGGGAAGGACCAAGACACAACACGTTCAGCGTCTTACGTGCTGTTTATTTCACACTGCACCGGGGACAAGTGAGCGAAATCCTCCCCTCAAACCAAACAGCCACCAATATTTACAATGTGTACAATATTTATATTTCAAAATAAACACTAAATGGACTTCTGGACCCGGACGGCGCCAAAGGAAAGAAATAATCAAAACCAATGAAAAATAAAGCTACCCTAGTTCGTTGCCTATTGAAAAACAAAACACTGACTGCACTAGTCTCCCCAACACAAAACCGAAATACACGGGTTGGCGCCGCCCCTTACCTAGGGTGTCTATACATAGGGCCGCTACGTGACGTAATATGTATGAGCGCGCCCCTCTACCCTGTCCAGAACCCCAAGAGAACACAGCAGCAGCAGCAGCAGCGAGAGAGAGAGAGAGAGAGAGAGTTATAATACAAAAAAACCAGACTATCAGTGCCAGGAACTTAAGCTTGCACTAGGCCACATCAATAACCCGACACACCACACAGTCCCGTGAACACGGAACAGCTTAGACTCCAGGGGTAACGCCAAACTCCTCGAGCTTTGCCGGTCTTCTTTTAAATTCCAAGTCCCTCCTCCAGGTCCTGAATTCTGGATGATGATTGGCCGCAGTGGGGGACGGGTCCTCTGACGATGATTGACACTGCAGCCAACCTGTAGATAAGGAACAAACGAGGGACATACCAGCGAGCAAGCACGAAAAGGGACAGAGACTAGTAAAGAGAAAGAAAATAACACCAGCCAGAAAAGCCCCCCCCCTTTTCAGGCCCAACACGTAACAACATCAATGACATCACAGCAGGCCACTCAGTCTCACAGACACAGCTGTCACGTAGGGAATCTGCTTTAAAATCCTTAAACTTTCACCTAGAAACTCCATTTCAGTTTTAAATCGTAGAGAAACTTTCCTTTCTGAAACCTCAAAATATCTCATCATTTTATCAAGCAGCTTTAGAGCATTTGTTTGGCACTAGGCACTGCCTAAAAATACCATGAAAAATACCATGTTTCATGTCATTCAGACAATCCTTGGTTGCAAAACACATTTTTGGCAATCTTTAGTTGTAAAACACATTTTTGCTTATTGCACCACCTAGCAATGCAATTGCACCAAACTCAAGATCACTCAGGACCCCCCTAGTGTACATGCCTATATAGGTCAAAGCCTTAGAGCTGTATTTTTGCAGTATGAGCTGCTGGACGCTACACAGTATTGAAAATCACACTATACAGTGTTTATTAAAGTGAATAATAAAGTTCAGCTTCTTGGTAATCTATTGATAAAAGATTATCTTAAAATCTATTGAGATTTTATGGCCAAAATAGCTGTTTTGAGGGCCATGACATAACTAATCAGTGTGTGTGTGTGTGGATGTGCGGACGTCCGCGTTCGCACGGGCATGTGGTGTTGTGTGGTTGGTGTTGCTGGGCGGGCTGCTCTCTGCGGTGGGGGTGGTGGGGGTCTGGGCTTGGGCGGAGTGGTGGTGGTCTGGGCTTGGGCGGGGTGGCGACGTGGGGTGTCTCCGTGGCCTCCCCGGGCCGACCTCAGCCTGCCTCGAGCGGGGGGGCAGTGAAACTTTAGACATTTAGGGCTTTTGAGGGGACGGTGTAGACGGACACCGCAGACCAGTGGCCCGGGGCTCTGCCCATGTTTGCCCCCACACCTGTCCCCCCAATTTTAACTACACCATAGTATCACACACTACCCCACATTCATATACACCAACTCCTGCACTCAACACTTCACTGGGGGTGGAAGGGTGGGAAGGTCATCCCTCACCCGTTTCCTGCTCCCTGCCAGGGCGGGGGGTTGGACGCCGGTGCGGGGGCTGGGCTGGGGGCGTCCTGGCATCCTGGGGTTGCTGCCCGGGCCCCCGCCGCCCCCCGCCGCGGAGGGTGGCCTGTACGGCGGTGCCGGTCGTGCGACATTGTATGTTTGGGTGGGTGTGGGCGTCTGTGCGCCCGCGCGCATTCTTCCCTTGTGTGCGCCCTCGGGCTCGTGTGCAGCCGTGCATGTTCCTCCCGTGTGTGCGCCCTCCCGCACATGTGCACGTTCGTCCCATGTATGCATCCATATACAAGCCGGTACTGGATGGGCTTTCCAGTCGCCCCCACCTCATCTAGGGGGGTGGTGGGGGGGTGGTGTATATATGGGTGTGTGTGTGTACATATTGGAGTGATATGTATATATGTGTGTGTATGTATGTATGTAGGAGTGTATATATGTGTGGGGGTATGTGTGCGTAGGTGTATATATAGGGGTGGATGAATATATGGGGGTGAAGGTATGTGGGTGTATATATGGGCGAGGATGCATATATGAGGTTGAGTGTGTGTGAGGACAGCTGGTTCTGGGTCGTGGGATTGCTGTCCCCGGTCCTCTCCCGGCTGCTCCCCTGTGGTTGCTACTTCCCCCCCCGGATGGGGGGCGCCTTGGGGTTTCAGGGCCTGGCCTAGTGCTCCGGCGTGACGGTTGGCCCGCTCCCCTGGGTGGTTGGGTTCCGGGGTGGCTCAGGGCCCCTCGGCGGGGATGGGGCCCTGCTGGGTGGCTCTCAGGCGTATGAGGCGCTGGGTCTTTGCTGCTGGCTCGTGATGGGGGGGCATCCTGGGGGCGGCTCTGGTTCCTCTGGTTCCCCTGGACCTGCGCTCCCTCTCCCTTCTGCTGGGGTGGGCATGCAGAGGTCACTGGGAGGTGCGGCCCAGGGTCTCCACTGCTCCTGGGTGGGCCGCGGCGGGCGGGATTCCCTGGTCTTTCTCTGCCTCCCTCTGGCCTCTGGGGGGGATGTTGCCACAGCTTTCTGCCCTCGATATTGAGTGCATCTTGTGACAAATTTATACTGTACTGCACTCACAAACACACACACACACACCCACATACACATACATCACAGTCATTTGTGCAGTCTTTCCAAGTGCTGTACATCTCAGGTACACTTTCTTCTCTTTTCTCAGGAGCAGCTGTTGGTGAACCATCGCCGAGTCATTTATGCTGTGTTCTTTCTGCCCTTTTGTTATTTCCCTTTTTTACTCCCCCCCCCCTTATCTCTCCTCTCCCTTCTTTACAGATTCCCCTGGCCTGTCAAGTCTGGCATGATGTTAACACATTTACAGTCATTAAAATATCACAAATGTATAAACAAAATGAAATTAAATAATTAAAAAAGAAAGAAAGAAAGAAACAATGATAAGATGAGCCTATAATCTATAGTGCTCATTTTGGAAAAGTAAATTTGTTTGGCACAGTAATGCAGTCTGACCATAATTCTGATTGCAAATCTGCCAGACAAGACAGGCAAAAATGAATAAATAAATAAATAAATAATCAGGAGAAGAAAGAATTTTGTTTCTATGACATACAAACTGTCGGCCCTAAATATATGGACCTTTACTTTAGCACCACCATTAGGCCTATTGGGCTGAGCTCAAGCACCTGAGTAGTAGGAGGAACTACTACTAATAAACCAAGTTTCATGTCTGTACGACTTACGGTTTGGTCTGCACGATTCGATATAAGGCAGAAAAAGAAGAAGAAGAAGAAAAATCCTAACAATTACAACAGGACTCTTCATAACAGTGGCAGCTCAGACAGGTGATTGTTTTACAGTAACAGACAAGACAACATCAGATCAAGTTCAGAAGAAATACCAGAGACATAGAACTTTAATTGAATGCTAAGTTAAAGAGATACATTTTCAAACGTTTCTTAAGTGTCTGAAAAAGTGTTCCTGTGTAAGTTACATCACTAGGTCACACAGTTATATTGCACAAAACAGGACTGCAATTTATTTATTAGCTAGTTATTAAATGTCAACCTGTGCTTTGAGATGGTCCATAGCCGTCATCTGCAGATTCAGGCATCGCGATTTGGCCTCTTTTAAAATTGCACATCATGCCCACAAGAACTGGAAAATTTGGCCATTTCCTCCAGTCTGAAGCCACAGAAAGGGCAATACAGCCGGTGGTGCTGTGATTGGATTTGAGGCACTGCAGAAGTTGCATTTGTTTTCTGTGTTTACATCACATCTCTGAATTTGCAGCACTTTTGTTAAATTTAGTGTGTGTTGTCATTTTGATTAAAGTGTTTTCTTAATTTGTGTAGTGTCCTTGAATTTGCAGTGTATTTGTAGCATGTGCTCTAATTTTGATGGAGATATTTTGTGATTTTGTAGCATGTTTGTTAATTTGCAGCACAGAGCCTCAAAACCTGCCAGCTATACCCCAGGCAGTCACAGCCACACTCTGACAAGCTTGAATCCCACCCTGCCAAATCTAAGTCTTACTTTTACCAGCCTGAGCTCCAGCACACTCTGTCTAGCCCCCTCCCTGACCACTCTGACAGACAGCCAACAACAAAAATTTCCAGACCATAAGATAAAACAAACACATACACAAATATCCCTTGTGATGCTGACATCATTATTCTGAAAGACTCAAATGAAAAATTCTTAAATGCAGAGCAGCTCTTCCCAAGAAGCAAAGTAGCTAAAGTTTGGTGTCCCTGCACCGATGACACTCTTCACCTTCTTACACATACACATATCTCTGATGAACCAAACCACATAATCATTCACACTGGCACTAATGACTTGAGGGCACAGCAGAAAAGAGTGGCAGACTGTGTAAGGAGAGTAGCTCAGACCGCCACTCAGGCCTTCCCCTCCACCCAGACCACCCAGCCTACATGCAGCCAGACCATTGTATGCACCCCACCTAGTGAGATCAACATGCACCTAGGCATTCACTACCATCCCCTATCTCAGTCCCAGCAGCATAGCTACTCTACACCCAAAGTAATACACTGAACCACCCTACCCCTACCACACAGATACCCCAGACTCAGCCCAACGCCATGCTCACCAACCACCAGCAAACTGTGCCCACCACCAGTGCCCAGCCCAGTACACTGAAAACCAGCGCGCAGTCCCAGCAGGCAGCTCCTACAGCAGACCTACACCTCTGCAGTAAAAACTCCAGTCCCCACTAGCGCTACAGACCTGGGCAAAATCAAACAACTACTCAGCCTCATATGCAACAGACTGCTAAGCTAAGCGACGTTCATAATTCATAAGTCAATAAATGGCATACACACTATATACAATTGTACTCAAATATCTTGTAAATGGTCTGTTAATCTATACACAGTTTTTCTTTCATTGATATAAGTTTGTCTCTTTTAAAGCCAGTGGTGGACGAAGTACACAAATCATGTACTTGAGTTAAAGCAGAGATATTCAAGGTAAAATATTACTCCAGTAAAAGTAAAAGTACTAAAAGATTTCGTATGGCTCTCATGTACTATTGCCATTTTTATAACAAGACTCTTGCTTCATTAACTCATTTCAGGTGAAAATACTCCAGTGTCACTCTTGGTAGACCAATCTTTTAATAGAATGCCATTAATTAGTCTGACACTGATGTCTATTAAAATTATTATAAGCACAAAACACTGCAAACAATTTCCATTAGGTAGAACGGAGTGGTTCTGAAATCTGCAAACAAGCAAAGTTTGAGTTTAAGATTTATTTATTTGCAACAGTTTAAGACTTATTTATTATTTGCAACTTTATTCCAAGATTAAGTTTAATAAAAACTTGCTTTAAACACAGGTTCACAAATGAGTTTTCCTTTTGTCATGACTCCCTTTAGAGCTGAACTCTCTTTGGACTCAATCTCCCAGAATCCCCTGGGAGATCACGTGACTCCAACCTCAATCTCATGCTCCAATCAGCACTCCAGTTCTCCAGAGTACTGATCAGTTACACCTGTTCTTCTCTGATTAGTTTAGTTTAAAGCCAGGGTTTGTAGCTAGTCTCAACAGTATTGCTTCTTTTCACAGAGCTATTGAGTATTATTTCTGACTGTTTATTAGGAGTAACTCATTCTCTGGAGTCCTTAGCTCACCAACAGGCGGAACAACAAACCCAGCTAGCACTCCTGGTTAATAGTGTGAAGGATCTCACCACCCAACTTCAGAGCCTCAACACCGCAGAGCCAGTGGCTAGTCCTGTTAATCCCTCAAGTACAACTATGAACTCGAGTGCTGTTTTTCCAGTCAGTAAACCAGGTAATTTGATGGCAACACTGACCAGTGTTGCGGTTTTTTGCTTCAGTGCGCCATCTTTTTTGACAATTCACCCGCTAGCTCCGACCAGGCCAAAATTTGTGATCTCAGATAAAGCCTTGGAATGGGCCGCTACAAACTGGTCACACGTTCAGAATCTGTCATTTAGCCAGTTCCTAAAGGAATTCAAAACAGTACTTGATCACCCCCATGAAGGAAAAGTCAGCGGTGCGGTGCTAACCAAGCTAAATCAAGGCCAGTAGTAGAACATGCTTTCAGTAGTAGATGAAGTAGTTCTCAGTAGTAGAACATGCTTTGGAATTCCGCATGCTAGCTTCTATTAGTGGATGGAAAGAAGTAGCACTACTTGCCAGTGGCTTAATGCAGACATTCTAACAGAACTGGCGTGCAGAGATGACCTTTCCTTAGACCAACTAATTACGCTGTCCGGCTTCATCATCTGTTGAATAATCGTAGTAAGAAACAAACTGACAATTATGAAAAGCACCTTGTGAAAACCTGAATTACTCCCGAACAGCTATATAGCGCTTTTTACAATAGGTGTTGTCACAAAGCAGCTTTACAGAACAATCAGTATTACAGAAAGAAAGAAAAGAGAAAATCTGGGACCAAGCCCCCATGAGCAAGCCGGTGGTAAGGGAAAAACTCCCTAAAAGAGGAAGAAACCTTGAGAGGAACCAAGACTCCGAAGGGGAACGCATCCTCCTCTGGTTGACACCAGATAGCAAACATTCTTAGTATAAAGTATTATAGTACAAAGTGGGGAAAAAAGTGGTTAATTTGACTAGTTTATGATTATGCAGTGGCAGCATCTGAGGGTGAGGATTGCACAGCCTTGTAGAGCAAGAAGCTCAGTGGTGGTCAAACCGGGCCAGAAGGCTGGCGAGCAGTGGCACCCGATCAAGGCAGAAGTGGCAACAGCATCAGACGCACAGGATGGGCAGATGTTCAATTCAGCAAAGAAAGTAAAGAAAAGGTCAGTTCTGTAAAGAGTGACTGATCACAGATTAGTGTTAACAGAGCAATAGAGACTCCAGCAGGTCTAGATCTGACAGTAAAAACAAATTTCCAAAGGCTTGAATGTACAAGTAAGTTTTTAAGCCTAGACTTAAAAACTGAGACTGAAGATTATTCAAGATATAGATTATTTCAAGATTATTTGAAGATAATTGATAATTGATAATAGATCAAAGCTGGGGGGGGGGCTTTGTATGAGAGTTCTCCCCCCTGATGTAACTTTATTAATTCTAGGTACCAGCCAGCACCGGTACTCTTGTGATCTAAGTAGACTAGATGGTCTAGTAGGAGAGAAGTTCACTCAGGTACTGAGGAGCGAGTCCATTTAGAGCTTTATAGGTCAGTAATAGAATTTTATAATCAATGCAAAATTTAACTGGTAGCCAGTTTAGGGTTGATTAAACTGGGCTAATATGGTCAAACTTTCTGGTTCTTGTGAGGACTCTGGCTGCAGCATTTTGGACTAACTGAAGCTTATTGAGGCTTTTGTTGGGACATCCAGACAGCAGGGCAATACAGTAATCTAGCCTAGAGGTAATAAATGCATGAACTAGCTGTTCTGCATCCTGTACAGATAATGCATTTACAATAACAATATTGCAGAGATGTAGGAAGGCTGTTTTAGTGATATTAGTTACCTGTGCGTCGAAGGACAGATCAGGGTCTATCATGACACGAAGATTTTTAACAGATGAGCTTGCTGCAACTGAGAAATTGTTAAGTTTAAGTGTTAAGTTAGACAGTTTGTTTCTAGCTGCTTTTGGACCAAGCAGTAGGACCTCTGTTTAATCAGAGTCAAGTAAGAGAAAGTTACTTGACACCCAATAGGTACCGGTGGGAGACCATGAACAGTGATGTTAATTCATTTGTTGCTTCATGTACCATTTGCTCTCAATGCAAGATGCCTAAGACTTTGCCTGCAGGCAAACTGGTACCGTTACCAGTCCAAGCTTGATTGTGGTCCCACATCACCATAGATAATGTGATGGAACTACCCGAATCACAGCGCTACACCACTATCCTCACCATCACAGAATGATTTTCAAGAAATGTCAGATTTATCCCATTTGCTAATATCCCCATGGCTTTCCAAACCGCAGAGGCTCTATTTAATCAGGTTTTTCATTTTTTTGGCAACCAAGAAGATATTTTGTAGAGGTCCCCAGTTCACTTCACAAGTTTGGTCCACACGTTTTGAGCTCGTTGGAGTGTCAATCAGTCTGACATCTGGATATTATCCACAATTGAATGGACAAAGTGAGTGAATGAACCAAGACCTGGGAATATTCCTCAGACTCTCTTGCTTAAACAACACCTCAGACTGGTTTAAGTTTCATTTATGGTTGAAAATAGCGCAAAACCCTGCGCTATTGCGTGTGCCCTGGGTTACCGGTGGGTTACAGGTGCCATCACTAATGCCCCAACTATTGATGCCTGGATGTAGAAAAGCAAAAGCGTTTCAGAGGAAACCCACCAGCGAAGTGTGGAAGTACTAAGAAAAAACAAGAAGAAAGCTGACTGCCATAGAGGTGAAACTCCCATCTATCAGCCTGGAGCCGTGAACCAGGAAGTTCAGAGCTTCTGAGGGAAGTATAAAATCACTCCCTATTCATTGGTCCTTCCAAAATACTTCAAGAAATGTATGAAGTGACTTAAACTGGATTTGCCCCCCAGGTTTAGAGTCTCACATTCTCTTCATGTCTCTTTACTAAAACCTGTTATTTCAAGACCCTAGGACGAGGCTACACTGGACATCACACCATCCCATCTGGAGGAGATAGATGGAACACCTGCGTTTACTGTCTGTAGGGTGCTGGACTCCTGGTGACGTGGAGGTGTACTCCAGTACCTCATGGATTGGGAGGGATATGGCCCTGAGGAGCAGTGTTGACTGTCTTTGGACTCAACCACCCAGAATCCCCTGGGAGATCATATGAATCCAGCCTCACTCTCACACTCCAATGAGCGCTCCAGTTCCTGATTAGTTTAGTTTAAAGCCCAGGCTTGTAGATAGTCTCATTGTGAGGTATTGCTTCTTTCACAGAGCTACTGAGCATTATTCCTGACTGTTTATTCCAGTTCTGTTTTGCCTTGTTTTTGACCTACCTTTTGCCTGATCCCTTTTGGACTTTTTGCCTGGTTATGTTTGTGTTTGTGTATCCTGTCTTTTCTGGATTTGACCATTGCCTGTGACCTGACTACGATTGTGGATTCTGTTTGCACAAGTAAATCCTCTCATTCACCTTTTATCTGCTAGCATCTGTCATTCTGTCGTGTTACACCTTCACTATAGTGCATCTGTATGTCTCTGTTCATAAACAAAGTAGCAAAAACAAATGAAAAAAGACAGACGTCAGTCACAACTGCATATGCATACATATTTCTATATTGTGGTCTATTTACAGTTAGGTTAGTTCATCATTTATGTTGAATAAACAGCCCCAAAATTTAATGCTGCTGCTCTGACGTTGATGGGTGCTGCACTGGGTCGGTATGACCAACAGGTCAAAATAAACTCTAAATACAGTGTGCGCTTTGCCCTGATTGGTGCTCTTGCTTCATGCTTATATCGTCTTGACATGTAACTTTTTTTTTTTTTTTTTTTATACACAAGTCAGAAGGAGTGAGAGATTTCACATAATGTAGTGGAGTAAAAAGTTAGATATTTCACTTGGAAATGTAGTGCAGTGAAAATAGTCACCCAAAATGGGGAAAACTTTGGTAAAATGGTAAAGTACAGATACACAAAAAAACTACTTAAGTAGAGTAATGAATTACATTTACAGTTACTGCCCACCACTGTTTAAAGCTATTTGTATTCTCTCTCTATGTCTCATACACATTTGAATAATGAAACCTTTATCTATTTCTTTATGGAATATTCAGGGCATAAAATCATCACTATTTGGATACAAAAGCAAAAACAAAATTCATAAACACAAAGGATATTGACATAATTCTCCAGGAAACCTGGTGTAAATGACCCCATCACTCACTGTCCCACAAACTATAACAAAATCATTACCCCCCTCTGTTAAACACTCATATTAAAGAAGGTAGATTCAGGTGGAATTGTAATTTGGTATTAATCAGAGCTATCACAATTCATAAACCCTCTAAAATTAGAAAAAAAGAAATAAATCATAAACAGTCCAAAAGACAATTTTCTATTTACAATCTACATCCCTCCCAGTGAATCCCCTTATTATGATGACATTTTCCCCAGTCACCACATTCAAATCAGCAGCTTCCAGGCCCAGGGAAGTGTGCTGGTCTGTAGGGACCTGAACGCTCACACTGGATCTCTACCTGACTTCAATACTGAGAAATATAATACCCAAGAAACATTACTAATCTCCCCTGATACAACTCTGATTCACAGGTAAACAGAAACAGAAAGGACCTCCTGCAGCTCTGTCAGAATCTGGGTCTGTACATTGTCAATGGTACATTACGAGAGGACTCTTTAGGGAAATTAACCTTCTGCTCGCCTCTTGTAAAGTACAGTAGATTATATGACAACAGATTTAGACCCTTTCTCTCTCAGTGCGTTCACTGTTAAACCTCTAACCTCTCTGTCTGACCCTATATTCAGAGCTGTGTGCCAAATTACTATGTTCATTAAAAGGACAGCACTGCACACACTCAGAAGGCATCAATATTGCAGTTAGAAATAATGGTACAAGCTCAAGAACTACTAAGTCTGAAAGAAATTGTCTAGGGTCTAATTTATATATTCTAGTCCTGACTGTAACCAAGGCCCACTATACCTACATGTTGTGATTTAGTATGAAACCTAAGCCTAAGTAAAAGTGTATGCCTATGAGTCACCTGGAAAGGGGCTGGGGTCAGCCCAAGCCTTGAGCCCATGGTAGACCAGCTCAAGCCAGGTTCATGATAGCGTTCAGGTTTCATCAGTCAGTGGAATGGGTCTTCTTCTTCTTTCGGCTGCTCCCTTTAGGGGTCGCCACAGCTGCCTCCATCTTGCCCTATCCACTGCCTCCTCTACTTTTACACCAACCATCTCCATGTCCGCCTTCACTACATCCATAAACCTTCTCTGAGGTCTACCTCTTCTCCTTTTACCCGGCAGCTCCATCTCCAACATTCTTTGACCAATATATCCACTATTCCTCCTCAACGCATGTCCAAACCATCTCAACCTGGCCTCTTTGGCTTTATCTCCAAACTGCTCCACCTTCACTGTCCCTCTGATTTGCTCATTTCTAATCTTGTCCAGCCTTGTCACTCCCAACGAAAAACCCCAGCATCTTCATCTCCGCCACCTCCAGCTCAGCCTCCTGTCTTTTAGACAGAGCCACAGTCTCCAAACCATACATCATAGCAGGACGCACTATTGTCTTGTAAACCTTCCCTTTCACTCTTGCTGCTATCTTTCTGTCACACATCAGCCCTGACACCCATCTCCACCTACTCCATCCTGCCTGCACTCTCTTCTTCACCTCTTTTCTACACTGTCCATTGCTCTGGATGGTTGTCCCAAGATATTTGAAGTCCACATTTCCGACCTCTACTCCTTGCATCTTCACCTTTCCACCTGCCTCCCTCTCATTCACACACATGTATTCCATCTTATCTCTACTGACCTTCATTCCTCTCCTCTCCAGTGCAAACCTCCACCTCTCCAGATTCTCTTCCACCTGCTCTCTACTCTCACCACAGATTACAATGTCATCTGCAAACATCATGGTCCATGGAGCCTCCTGCCTGACCTCATCTGTCAACCTTTCCATCACCATTGCAAACAAGAAGGGGCTCAAAGCTGATCCCTGATGTAACCCCACCTTCACCTTGAAACCATCTGTCACTCCAACTGCACACCTCACCACTGTCTCACTATCGTCATACATGTCCTGCACCACCATAACATACTTTTCAGCTACACCTGACTTCCTCATACAGTACCACAGTTCCTCTCTTGGCACCCTATCATATGCCTTCTCTAGATCCACAAAGACACAATGTAGCTCCTTCTGACCTTCTCTGTACTTCTCTACCAACACTCTCAATGCAAAAATTGCATCTGTGTTACTCTTTCTGGGCATGAAACCAAACTGCTGCTCACTGATCTGAACCTCTCGCCTTAGCCTTGCTTCAACAACTCTTTCCCATACATTCATGGTGTGGCTCATCAACTTTATACCTCTGTAGTTACTGCAGCTCTGCACATCATCCTTGTTCTTAAAAATGGGGACCAGTACACTACTTCTCCACTCATCAGGCATCCTCTCACTCTCCAGGATTTTGTTAAAAAACCTGGTTAAAAAGTCCACTGCCTTCTCTCCTAAACATCTCCATACCTCCACAGGTATGTCATCTGGACCAACTGCCTTTCCATTCTTCATCCTTTTTAAAGCTGCCCTCACTTCCACCTTACTAATTCTTTGCACTTCCTGATCCACTATCTCTCCCCCCGTTGTCCTCGTCTCTCTCTCGTTTTCTTCATTCCTTATGCCACCATTCTTTTCGCTATGCGACTAGCCTCACAGTACTCCTGCCTACTTCCTTCATCTCTTTGGTTATCCCACTTTTTCTTACCTGCCTTCTTTTTCTGAATACTCTCCTGGACTTCCTCATTCCACCACCAACTTTCCTTGTCTTCTTTCCTCTGACCAGATGAAACACCCAACACATTTTTGCCAGTTTCTCTCACCAGCTGTAGTTTCCCAGTCCTCAGGTAGCTCCTCACTGCCCCCAAGGGCCTGTTGCAATTTTTCCCTGAACTGCCTGCAACCATCCTCCTCCTTCAGCTTCCACCATCTAATCTTTGGCTGTCTTCACTCTCTTCCTCTTCTTTGTTTCTAATCTCATTCTACAGACAACCACCCTATGCTGCCTTGCTACACTTTCCCCTGGTACAACTTTACAATCTCCAATCTCCTTTAGGTGGCATCTCCTGCTAAGGATATAATCCACCTGTGTGCACCTCCCTCCACTCTTGTATGTCACCCTGTGTTCTTCCCTCTTCTGAAAATGTGTTCACCACAGCTATTTCCATTCTCTTTGCAAAATCTACAACCATATGACCTTCCGCATTTCTGTCTTTCACACCATACATACCCAGCACCTCTTCATCCCCTCTGTTCCCTTCACCAACATGTCCATTGAAGTCTGCACCATCACTAATCTCTCCTCTCTAGGGACACCATCTACCACTGCATACATCTTACTCCAAAATTCCTCTTTCTCCTCTAACCGACAACCAACCTGTGGTGCATATGAACTGACCACATTCAAAATTACATCATCAACCTCCAACTTCAGGCTCATGATCCTGTCTGACACTTTCTTTACATCCAGAACACTTTTCATGAGCTGTTCCTTTAGGATTATCCCTACTCCATTTCTCTTCCTCTCTACACCATGATAGAACAGTTTGAATACACCTCCAATGTTCCTGGCCTTGCTTCCTTTCCATCTGGTCTCCTGGACACACAGAATATCTACCTTCCTTCTCTCCATCATGTCTGCAAGCTCTCTGCCTTTACCAGTCATTGTCCCCATGTTCAGAGTCCCTACTCTAACCTCCACACTCCTGCCTTTCCTTCTCTCTCACTGCTTTCTAACCCGCCTTCCTCCTCTCCTCTTTGATGGTCTTCGACCTACAGTAGTCCAATTTCCACCGGCATCCTGCTGGTCAACAGCACCAGAGGTGGTCGTTGTGAACCCGGGCCTCGACCGATCCGGTGTGGCAATCATATCTGTGATCCGCATGATAGCTTTGGCACAAGTTTTACGCCGGATGCCCTTCCTGACGCAACCCTCACCATTTATCCGGGCTTGGGACCGGCACCAGAAGTACACAAAGTACACCCCTAATGGCTGGTTTATAATTGGGTGCTCTGACAAAAATCCAAAATATATGCTATATGAGTCCAAAAAGGGGAGCAAGAGCATGAGAGAGAGAGAGAGAAAGAGACGCCTATGGGTCCACCACTTGCCATTCCAACCAAAACCCTGTTTTCCTGCTGTTGGTCTCCTCCTTCTGGCTGAGGCAAATCACAATTAATAAAGGCATACGTTGAGGTGGTTCCAACATGAAAGTCAGTATCTGCCCCTAGCTTTTAACTTTCCTAACAATATCAATCACATTTTTATTAAAACCTCTCAAATAAGTAAATTAAAACAATCCAGGAACAAACCCAAAAAAACTATTAATGACAAGTAGTTTGATATCAAATGTCAGAAAATTATGAAAGAATTAAGGAAATCATCAAATCAAAAACACAGAGACCCAAATAATGCAGATTTATGCCTTCAATACTGTGAGACTTCAAGACTTTACAAACATACACTCAGAATCAAAAAAGCACAACACACACATGCACAACTGACATTATTGATGAGTCCATAAATACAATTTTTTGGGGAACACTAGAACACCCTAAATAAACCAAAATCAGAGGAATTTGTTATTTAAAACAAGCAGGAACTTAGAAATGAAATATCTAATCTGAAACCTAAAAAAGCAAGTGGCCCTGACGGCAACAAATTAAATTATTAACCCAAGCAGAAAATTCCAATTGGCCATTCTCAAAACTTTCAACATGATTCTGAGAGACATCTGGAGTCGAGGTCTTATAATGCCCATCTACAAAAGTGGAGATAAATTTGACCCTAAAAACTACTGAGGCATCTGCTGTAACAGTAATCTGTGGCAGGTGCTCTGCAGCATTACTAATTCCAGACTTATAGACTTCCCAAAGAAGCACAGTGACTTGAGTAAAAGTCAAATTGGATTCATACCAAATCACTGCACATGAGATTGTATTTACACCCTACACCCTAATTGATCTATGCGTAAATCAAAATGAAATACTATTTGGCACAACAGTCTATTTTACAAGATTCTTGAAAGTGGTGTAGGGGGTAAAACATATGTAGCCCTCTTTTACCACAGAGGGGGTAGATGAATATTTAACCTGAGCTCGTGGGTATGGTTCTCACCAGTTAAGTTTACAGTAGTGCCAATATAACTAATAAATATAATACAACCACCTGTATCTAACTTGGTGCTAAAAGTAACAGCAGTATACCCAGTGAGTATTTAGACACTGATTATAGAAAAAAATAGAAACGTATTATGAAAGGAAATGTTTTGAGACAGTACAGCTGCTTTAAAATAATAAAACAAAGTTCAGACAAAGTGTGAAATTAAACCTTTAGTTCCAAATGGCACCTGAACATCTGCTCGATCTCCTGGTTAACCCTCTCAGTCTGCCCATTGTACTAAGGTTGGAAGCCCAAGGATAAGCTTATGGAGGCCCCTAGCAGTTGACAGAATGCCTTCCAGAACTGGGTATTTAATTGGGTTATAGGTCGGCACTAAGTCTGCCAGGAAACTCACGGACCCTTGCCACATTCTGCAGTAGCAGTGTGGCCATCTCCTAGATCTATGGAAGCCCTACAAAACCAGTCGACTACAACCATGATGACTGTGTTGCCCTGGGATGCGGAAAGCCCAGTGCAATAAGATGCAACCATGGCCAAGATGGTATGGGGAGGGGTGAAGCTGACCTGCCTGTTTTGAGCACAGACCTGGCAGGCACATACATCCTGGGTGGTGAGTTCAGTTCTTTATCTCCCTCTGGTGGATGGGGGTGACCTAGCAGGAGACTAGGACATTACAATCCACAACCAACTGTTTACAAGCCTAACCTTTAGCATTAAGATAAATCGTTATAACCCTAAATTTACTTTATCTAAAAAACAATTTGAAAAAAATGAAAAACAAGGGCTAACCCAAACCAATAAAAGCACTAAAGATGCTGGAAAGGACCATCTACATTACTAAATCAAAATTAACCCTTCAAAATCAGTAAGTACAGGGAGCTTTTTTTGATTATAGAAATGTGTAATTAAACTTTGGGCCTGCTGATGGGCCCTGGCCATTCAAGGGGTTAAAATTTGTATTTTTCTGAACTTAAAAAAGAAAATTCTTTTGAATGTAATACATTATTTAATAAGTAATACTCTAGTGTTAGTGTTTGATTTAAGTGTTCTTTATTATTCTTAATTCAGTTAATGAATTTCAACATTGGGATTTTATTGGACTTATTTATTGCCTACAGCAGCTTTGTTGAAAATGTTTTCCTTTGCTTGATAAAGGAAATACTTACAGTACAATACTTACAGAAAGTTGATGATAATTGATTGGTTGAGAGCCATGTCATATTATTAATATTTTTATGCATTGCTCAGACAGAGGAGGACCTAAGGTGAAGTCAACTGTCCTGTCAAAGTCTTCAAATGTACTACTACATGTAGATTATACAACTGATTTCATCTTTTTTTCCATTTAAGCAATTGTACCAGCATGCTTAATGCATTTTTACAGTAGGGTTAGATGTTCCAAAAATGTTGTCACTGAAAAACACGCATCTCCAGTTTTTCCCAATTTTTTCTTTGAGCTGTCCATTACAATCTGTAAAAATTTCACGATGACCGGACCAATAGATAGACATGGTCCAGAAATGCTTAGAAAAACTCTTTACATTAACTTACATTTGAAGTAAAGAAAGTTTTTGGCCTCTCCAAAGGCATTTTGATATTATTAGTTCCAATTATGATTTTTCTCCATTTTATTTTTATCACGCAGTGCTTAATTTTCTCAAATGGACCAGCCATCCCTAGCAAAAATAAAAAACTGGCAATTTAAAAATTTTTGGCAATATACAGTTGTATATGTATATAAATGTTCACTTTTTTATTCATCTGTCACCTTTCATTTCCAGAGGAATGACTGTCATTAGATTATCCCATAAATTTGTAACAGATCATTTTCATTTTCCCATATTATCATAAAAAATGGCTACAATAATGGTACAAACAAAGTAGATGTACCCTAGACCCTACAACAGTGGTCTTAAGGTCACTAATTGTGTATCTTCAATGAATGTTAAAGGTAGACTACATTCATAGTCCCGGGGAATAGCTGCGTATTTGTATCTTTTCATAACTTAACTTTCTATTTAAATTTAAAGGTAAATAAACATAAAGGAATTGGAGCAGTGTATGTGGAGTTAATGCAGCAAAAGAACTGCAATGGAATATGTTCGCTAAGTGCCTGTCATGATCATGAAATTGTAGCTGATGATCTTGTTCATTTTGCGGCAAATAAAGTACAAATCAGAAAACAACTAGACTGGCTTATTAGTCATCTTTTCTTTGCAGCTAACAAGGGATATGCTGCAATATGTTCTGTGTAACAAGTGTCTACAGTTACACAGTCAGCCAAAGCTCACATTTATCTCTGGAGACTGTGAAAATATAAGTGAAAAACATTTGTCCTGGTTAGCTACACTAGCTATCGAATGAACAATTTGATAGTCCCCCTGAACATTTTATAGCACACAAACGTTAGAACTGTTAGAAAAGTTAGAAAAGGAAAAGAAGAAAGAAGTGATTTGTTTTATTTGCATTTATGTGGCTCAAGCCAACATCAGTATGATTGTGAAATTTAATGATGGCGTAAAATAAATGTGGTAAGATGAAATAATTGTAATCAGGCGATTACGTAATAACTGTGACAGGCCCAGTTACCCAACTAAAGATACCGAAGATCTGCTCTTGATGACTGACTGATTTTGGAGTTTTGGGAAGTGCATCTAGCAACTGAAGAAGGAAAATCACAACAACTGTCATTTCAAGACAAAGGTCACTTCCTATGTCCCACCACAGCCGCAAGAATCTGCTACTCTGGCTCCCCCCAGTGGTCATACAGTCCTTTCTTTTACGTCTATTTTTGTGTTCTACAGTTTATTTCACTAAGCAAAATTCGTGGTCCAGTAGTGAAGAGGACTGACATGTAGCCTGTTAGTACATCTGTGAGCTAATTTATGAGCCTTTATGAAGACTACATTATTATTATTATTATGTATTAATGCGCAAAGCGTTAATACATTTATGTCTATTCATACTCCAATATGTCACAAACATGGCAGCTAAGCTATTGTATAAAATCCTACCCATGAAACACACTGAGGTAAAGATGATGCTACATTTTATGATGTTTTTTAGCCTTTAAGCTCACTCAGACGTCAAAAGAAGGCGCTATCTAGGTCCTAGTTCTTCAAAACGCACGCACATTATTACCCAACATGACTACAAAAACGCCGTCGTGCAGAATTTTTACCCCCAACGAATTGCTCGCTGATGCGTTCCCTTCGCTAAAGGGGCGTCTTTGCGCGTCAACACTTCAAACACGGACGCCGCTGAGGCTGCTTGCTGTGCGGTGGCTTATTTAGGGGCGGGAAAAACGGCAGCTCCCATATTATCCCTGCCGTCGTTGCGCTGCTGCATGAAATAACCTTTAAAAATACGGGGAATTCCTGTGCCACGCGTTGCGGCTGTGAGCGCTTGTGTGGAAAAGACCTGTTTCCTTTAAACTCGTATGGAGTGAGCTTGCTGTGAGTTTCCTCTGGCGATGTTCCAGGTATTCAACTTCAGGTCGCGGTGAAACTTGCTACACGCGGATGGGACGGGTCTGGAAAATCACACTCGGCGTAATTTCGCTCGAGCACTGACGATGCAGTGCAACAGGGACTTTTTACCGCATGGCAAATGGAAGAGGCGACTACATGACTGGATTTATTTCACACACATCGGGTGAGTCGGTTGTATAACCGTGCTGGTTTTCACAGTCGGGGCTTTGGCTCCATCTTGCATTTAGGTGGTCGTCTGAACTTCCAGCATAAAGCGTCTGGTAAACGACACGCGCTGTTCATGACTTTATGGTCTTTTTCAAACACTACGATGACGACCCAGAGGGATCCTGAAACAGATGCGCGTGTAAAGGCGTTTAAACTTTCAAATCACATCAAATTTATTTGTAGCGCTTTTTGGGACTGATGTTGTCACAAAGCAGAATTCCAGAGAACTTCCAGGCTGATCCCATTCTAAAGACGCTGACGGCAGCACACAGACTGACTTACACATGCACCAATTTTACAAGCCACGCAGAATTGACTTGTAAATATCGTCATGCAGTTTTATTGGATGTGATTTCATTAAAAGAGTCTGCTTTGAAGCGTTAATGTTGCCAGTTCTGGCAACCCCTTTTACACGAAGTCGAACCGGCGATTTTATTTTAACACACACAACTAGGCAGTTCAGTCTAGCTGTGCTCTTCAGCTTATAATAGCCTTTCCTGAGATCTGCTTTTCCCCACTATAAACAAAAAACAGCACCTAGTCTTGAAGTGGTATTAATAATATGCCCATCATAATACGAACTAAAGAGAAATGCATAAATACATTATTTGCTATTTGCAGAAATACAGCTTGTGAGGAAGTCGTAGAAAGCACGTGTGTCTGGCACGAGAGTTAGGGGTATATACATAGGTGCGTGTTTCATGTCTGTTAACATGCAGAGAAACTGCAAAACACCCTTAAAGTTCTGTTTCTTATAACCTTAATAAAATAAATGACTGGTCCAGTTCACAGAACTGCACAGACTTTAATTACACTCATCATTAGAGCTTTAGTCCTAACCAATTTAAAAATAAAACACATCCAGGTCAGTTGAAGATTACTTTTATATGCGTGTGATTTTCTTAGATGGTCCTGCACAGCACGCACCTTTGTGAGCATTTACTTGTGATTGCTTTAGACTGCATTATCTTGTCTTATGTTCAAAATCTGTATCTATAGAGATTCCAACCAGGTGAGGAGGCTGCTTTATAAGAGCACACCACTTCAGAAGAATCAATTTCATGGTGTAGATCACCTCCCAGAGGCATAGCTCAAACCATATTCACTGTTTGAAGACACATTTTCAGTTACTTTCCTCACTGAATGCATATCTGTACTGCATTGCCTCTCACTTTTTAAACCAAGAGAACATTTCACGGATGGATGCAATAGGTATTCCAGCAATGCAGCAGCTTTATTACTGCAACATTGAAGTCTATTTGCTGGTTATGTAAGCCTGTATCTTTCAGCAAGAAGTGTATATAGCATCTATCTTTACATATGTAGCATATTAGATATCTTTCCATTCTCATTTCCTTTTAGATTAGATTTTAGTTTTGAAAGTACGACATGACTGGATATTTCTCCTAAATTACCTGCTTTCATTCCCTCAAACATCAAACACTGACTTTGAGCAGATGCTGAGAGACTGGTACTCCTGTGGCCTATTGATATAAAGCACCAAATAACCAGAAGGTAATACATTATATTGACAAACGTATTGAGGCACCCCTCCTAATTACTGAGTTGAGGTGTTGGGACACCACTCTTAATTACTGAGTTGTCAATAAACAAACACTGGAGTTAGAATGGGTTGCATTGAACCATTTGGGGAAGGCCCTTTTTTTTAAATGAGTAATGGTAAAGGATTAACTAGTATTAATTAGCATTGATTAACTATTATGAATTAGTATTAATTAGTAAAGAAGTAACTTGTAATGGATTTTTTTTATTAACTACCCCAGGACTGTGGGTAACTATACTAACATTAAGCCCTATGAATCACTGCTGTTAGCTGGCTAGTTATGCTATTAAGTAAAAGTAAAAAAGAACAACAACAAAATATATATATATACAGTTACGCAAAGGGGGAGGTTTGCACAAACCTCACCTGCATGAACAAACACTAGTTATTCCAAACTGCTGACTGACTTCATATATATATTGCCACCTTGGCTGTGCATAACGGTCATTTCAAATGACTGCTAAGTTTGTATAACCATTTCCAAATATGCGCAGGTCTACAATCTTCTGTTTCTTTGGGTTGCCAGCTCTTCAGTTTTACCCATGTTGATAGATAACAAAAGGATGTGGCGTGTGTCACTTTACTTTTATATACCAAGGAAGGAGAAATGGTCACTGCAAGAATGTAGCTCCTGGAGACTAGGAGTTATAAAAAGAAATATATTTTTCCCCAAAGATGAACATTGCTTGGGTTTAAAATAATTTTTATGGGTGTCAATAGATTTGTTTTTAAAAGGCTAAAATAAAATAAAAATAATAACAAAACCGATTTCTATTAGATAAATTTCCCCAAACAATTTTGAGGAACACTTAAATCATTATATGTACATAAATCATTACATTATTATATTTTATATGATTCAGAAGTGCCAGTAATTATGTAGCTGACCATAGGGAGTTGGACTGAATTGGAACAGAGCTTATCATCAGCTCTTTCTATCTAGCTGCAGAATGAAGTTTCTCCAAGTAAAAAGACCTGCCTTAGATTACCTGTGTCCCACTGTCTATGTAAAAAAAAGCTAAATTCCTAAGGTAAGATTCAATAAGTTTTTAATATATAATTAAAGAACTACTGGGTTACCATTATGTCAATGACGACATGAATGAATGAAGATGTGTGGTTTAGGGGAAGGGGCCCCAAGTCAGGTTTTGCATTGAAAAGGCAAAGCAAACTCATGACTTGAGTTTTCTTTGCTTTTTTTGCGTTTAGAATAAAGCAATAAGCCATAAGAGGCATTGTGACACTGTAATTTCACCATGAATAAAATCCATGGGTTACTAAGAACATCACACATATTTTACATTTGAAGCGTCTAAAAACCACATGATCACAAATGCACATGACATAAATGTGAATATGTGGTCATGTAATATTTCACGCCCTGAGACGACGCAAGATCACATATTTTTTTCATATGCAAACATTTTTTATGTTTTTCTTTCTTTAAGGGAGGGTAAAATCCCTGTAACACATAGTGTGGACTTTATATGGTGTACTTACCTTTATTAAAAAGCAACAACACAATATGATAAAACACAGTGAACATAATGAACATTTAATAAAAATAATGATCAAAATAAACAATTCATCTTATCTAAAAGTCAGACACATTTCACATCTGGAAAAATGTTTTTGCACAGTTCACATTTTAAAATTGAAAAAAGTTGTTTACTTTTTTTCACAAAAGGTGTTTGTGAAAAAATATGATTAAATGCAATCACATGAAAATGTCTGCAGGTAAAAATCATGTAATCACTGTAGTTTTTGCACACTTCTCATGTAATTTATGTGACTGTAAGGGTCTAATATATTTATAATATATTTCCTGTAAGGGTCTTCTGCCAAGAAATGTAGTGTGTTTGCTGTTATTGCAAAACATATTTTACATTCATATGTACACATACTGGGCTGCTGAATAAGGACAAGAACTTTGTTGCCCAAACTGTATACTGCAGTTAACTTTATAGTTTTTGTCATATAACCTTAACCATTCATACACACAGAAATGTACAAATGTTCACATCATGAAGAGCTTGCTTATCAAGTTATTGAATTATATTGCTCAAAATTCTATAGAACTCTAAATTTGTTCACGCACCATATTTTGCATAAAATATTTAATTGGCTTGCAGTTATTTCACATCAACGAAGCTACAGAACCATTGTTTAAAGGAAAGTATCTCATTTACACGCTCACCCATTGCCATTTATCTGCATGAACCGAATATAAATAAATAATATTTATATTGTTCAATGTTCATTCATATACATAACACTGTTTTACAGTATTTATGAGGGATCTACCAAAAATACAGACATTTGAGGCTTGTAAAACATTCAACTAATTTAATATTTACGCTGTTTGTTGCAAAGTAGCAAGAAAGTAAAGTGAACCCTTTAGTAAATACAGTAATATTTTGGAGGCTGCCAGGTTGAACAGTATTTGAAAATATTGTCAACCCCTTGGTTTAAGAAAAAACAAGTTCTTATGCGCATTTGTTAAGCATTGTTTTCTGATGTTTACCTCTGTAGTAGTGTCTGACTAGTGGGCCATGCAAGCAACATTATAGTTACAATTTCATCCATGAACAGCTAAATGCTTTTTAATGATTTCACACATTGATGCGGAATTCATTTGTTATGAGGCATGAAACCATGAAATCCAGGGTGTATCCTACCTTCCGCCCAAGACTGCTGAGATGGGCTCCAGCTCCCCCCTGTGACCCAGAAGGATAAGCAGCTTAGGAAAAAAAAATATATATATGTATATATGTATGCATGTATGTATGTATATGTGTGTGTGTGTGTGTGTGTGTGTGTGTGTGTGTGTGTGTGTGTGTGAGGCAGTCAGATTATACAACAAATGAATTAGAATTCAAAAATCTGACTGATGCCATTTTCAAAGCCATTGAAAAATATTCTATATACAAATTCGATTAAACCTGTTGTGGTTGCAGTCAGCAAATTAAAAAAGTAAACTTTTGAAGTCATTTTTGTGTTACTTGGTGAGTTAATAATGGACAAAAGGTATGAAGAGATAAACTGAAGAAAATGAAAAAATAAGAAGATATTCTGAAATGAATGATAAGGAAGTAAAAATGAAGAAGTGAAGAGAGTGAAACAGATACTGTAGGCCATAGCTAAAAATAGCTATATTTTAAAGACTTGGCATGCTGAGAAAAATATAGCTCACATTATTAAGGTTGCCTAACCAGATTCAGATAATAGAGGGTCAAGACAAGTCAGTCACCCCCAGTCTGTAATGGATAAAGGTTTTATTAAAATCAAGCACTCCAAACACACTTGTCATAATGGTTTAGTTTGATCTGCCACTATATCTGGCACTGAGAGCCAAAGGGGGAAACGGACAACTAAGATTGAATAATTTGTCGTCCCAAAGACGATAATGGCTCGAAGTATGCCATCCTGACTTTTAATGAATTCACCAAAAACCAAGCCTCAAGGCCTGTTGCCTCTTTGGAGCCTAAATCTGCTTTTAAGGGGGGTAAGCAGTAATATTGTGCTGAGTATGTACTCAATTAGCCTGAGTGCAGGTAAGCCTGTAGTGCTTGTCAAAGCAAGCTTTCAACAGAAGGGAAAGGTCTATCGTGTTTCGGTGAGTATCATATGAAGAACAGATAACTACATTGTAACTTAAAATTTCCGACTTCGTCTAATTTGCTCTCATTCCGTTCATGGAAATACATTTACACACCGGGGAAACAAAAGAGGGTAAATTCTTCAAGCACCCAGCGGAATATTTGCCAAGAATAAGGAACTCTTTTTCTCTGTGGTATCTAGGTACATTTAGCTAACCTCTCCTATGACTTAAAGTTTAGCCTAAAGGTTAAGAGAAGTTCTAACACATTAACTATCAGTATAATTACGAATTGACAGAGGGTCCTACCAATCAGGTTTTGATGGGTCTGACCAATTCTGTGAGAAAAACATCAATCTAAGCTTTCTGGATACATCAGAACTTTTAGATACATCCTTGACTGAATAGCAGTGACTGCTGAATGAATGCGTTGTTAGAAACAGAAAACAGCGGGGGCGGCTCTGTAGACAAGTGCAGTTCGTGTTATGCCCACATTTGGAACTCAGGATCCAAGCTCGAATTCTCTATGGCCAAAATCAATGGGCTTTTTCGAAAAATGTTCAGCCCTGTGATAAATAAAAATCAGAACCTGATATATTTCGTCCTGTGTACATTTTTGTCTGAATTTTGAAGTTGTTAAAAAATCATAATACTATTACTGCAAGCTAATGCTACTGCATATCAATTTCACGTCACTTTGCCAAAAAAAAACCTTTGACAAATGCTAATTTGTCAAAATGTGCTATCATATATCATATTTATATGCCCTTTATATAAAACCTGCAGGTAGGATAAAAAAAATAATACCAGCACTAAAACTACGAGGCTGAAGTTTCACCAGCTTCTTGTTCCACCTTAAATGGTGAAACAGTTGTGATTAGCTATCACAAACATTGGCAAATGTAACAAAACGATACTATTTTATTGGTTCAGTTCTGTTCTATTGGTTCTGTGAAACAACAATATTAAGTTAATATTATTCTCAAGCAAAAACTGGTCAGCTTCTTTTTCACCAGCTACTTGTTCATATTTTCCTGTTCCACCTTAAATGGTGCAGCATTTATAAGTAGGACGCTCAGTGCCAGAATGTAATGGAAAGGTTTCCAGATTATTTACATAAATATACATTGTTTATTGAACTCTGCATTATTGCATTTGTTATTTTTTATGAGGATTTGTGTCTTGCCTATTGACCCATGATAAAATCACTGTAACAAATGACCTCTTGTGTACACATATATACTACAATGGAAGACCATATTCCTAGTCAAATATTGGTTTTATTAACATGGTGATGTATTTTTTGTAAATTTTTTTATATATGTAGGAATATAACGGTTAACATGCACTGGAGGAGTAACTCCAGCTGGTAACTGTCAAAGGCTAATATTCATGTTATTCATTTTAAATTTCATGATGAAGAATGAATCTTAAAGCTTGTGTGTTCCTCCCACCAGTTCAAGATTTCCAATCTGCAACACTTCCTTTCTACTCTCTCACAGAAATCACTAGAGAGTGGAGGGGTGACAGTGGCCTGGTAAATTCTGACCTTTGATCCAGTGAAGTGTGGGTCCTGGCCAGTGAATGACCAGAGATGTACCAGGAGGTGGCCTTCCTTGCAGGCAGCACCGAGCATCAGTTTACCACCTTCCACTTCAATCCTTTAAAGAGCCCTGTAGAAACTGGTACCAAGAAGGGTGTCTTCTACAAACGTGCCAGACAGCTGCCATGGCCTTCTGGGCAAGAGGAAGAGATTCAGTGTAGAACAGCCATTACAGACGAAGCTTTCTTCACTGACAGCACTGCCATTATTAATGTAGGTGGTATCCGTTATAGCATCCCATGGTCGACGCTTGAGGACTTCCCCCTGACACGTCTAGGGAAGCTACGGTGCTGCAGCAATGCTGAGGAAATCTTGGATTTGTGTGATGACTACGATGCATGTTGTAATGAGTTTTTCTTTGACCGCAGCCCAAATGCCTTCCGCTGCATTGTGACTTTCCTAGCAGCTGGAAAGCTGCGGCTCCTTCGAGAGATGTGTGCTCTATCCTTCCAGGAGGAGTTGCTATACTGGGGTGTGAAGGAGGCCAGTCTAGATTGGTGCTGCCTGAGGAAGCTGCGGCTCAGGCAGGAAGACCAGCGAGAGCATTTGCAGCAGGAGGAAGAAGAAATCGAGCTGTTGTTACTGCAATCCTGTGAGGAGGCACCGGGGCCAGAGGGCCGTCCGGCTGGGTGCATGCACAACCTAAGCAACATGGTTGAGAACCCACACTCAGGGCTGCCAGGGAAGATCTTCGCCTGCCTGTCTGTAGTGTTTGTGGCCATAACAGCAGTCACCCTCTGTGTCAGTACCATGCCAGACCTGAGAGAGGAAGAGGAAAGGGTGAGTGAATGCTTACATACTTAGCAGTATGTTTTGGTGTCCAGAACACAGATTTGACCAATAGTCCAGAACTATAGAAACCTATCAGTAGAGAACAATTCTTCTCATAAATATAAGAACATCTGGTTTGGAACAGGCATAACATGGCTTATAACAAAGACAATGTCTCTCTGTCTTGCTGCTGTCTAATGTTACAGTATGCTGTGAATGGTGTTCTGGTATGTCCAATGTGCATGTAGAACATGTATATTTTTATGAATTTGTCACTGAGAGACAAAATTATTGCTACTGTAATACAATAGTTTGGAGTTTGTAAGAATTAATCTCAAGTACACTTCCGAGTTGTTTGTTAATATTTTTATATTGTCTGCTAAATGTAGTAGCAATAGCCCTCATTTCTCTCTCTCTGTCTCTTTCTGAAGCACCTTTTTATTTATCTATAAAAAGCTGCTGTCTAACACTGCAGAACATTCAAACATCATCCTCTCTAACACAAGAATTTTAAATTTACATCAAAGAATATTTCATCTGACATTGAAATAAAAAATAATTGAGTAATAATGTTCTTAAGCACAATTTGAGTTGGATTTGTTTTACCTGAGGAAGTCCAGCAATGTAATTTGTCTGTGACCCCATTTATACCTGGTCACATCATGCATTTGGAGTGTCAGGATTATCAGGACATCACAGAGGATGCTCATGGTTTGCATACCCCCCCCACAGCAGAAGGATTTCAGTATGACTAACTGGAAATGCATTTGACTACCAAATGTAAACGAATATGGCTAAAATCTTATTAGACTCAGATACTAGTCAAATAAAGTGACCAAATGTAAATGGGATCTGTGATTTGACTAACAGAATAATGTATCTTGTGTATTAGGATTATGTCTGGATAAGGTCAAGCCAAATAAAAACACATTCAAGACACATTTAAAACAGATATAAATCCAATCACTCAAACCATTTTAGAAGGTGTTCTGAGATGCACATGAGCCACGTTATAGCGGTGTAAATGCATCCGTCTCTCCAAGACACATCTGACAACCAAAACCCCTCCTGGTACAACCGACACTCCTCCCAGTACAGCCAAATGTCATGTATGTGACTGGCACATGTCTGTGAGGAAGATAATTATGAAGGATGCACATGGTTGGGAACTGGACCAAACCAAAAGGCTTAATAATAAGTTTAAGTGACCCTTATTAGTCCCACAATAGGGAAATTTCACCTCTGCATTTAACCCATCCGTGAAATGAAACACCACATACACTAGGGGGCAGTGAGCACACTTGCCCGGAGCGGTGGGCAGCCAAATCCACAGCACCCGGGCAGCAGTTGGGGGTTAGGTGTCTTGCTCAAGGACACCTCAGTCATGTGCTGTTGGCTTTGGGGATTGAACTGGCGACCTTCCGGTCACAAGGCTGATTCCCTAACCTCCAGCCCATGACTGCCCCATGGGCAGATATTACTGTGCAAAACAAACTGCAAATGAAGAGGTTGAAAGGATAAACAATTGTTGCTTTTTTTTTATCTATAAAGCATTTACTGGCCATAATGCAAATAATGAAAACAATGCCGACTCGTTCCAGTGATTGGCTATCCCTTCAGATACTGAGAGCTCTTAAAGAGCTGGGAAAATCTGCTTTTAGCTACAGTGAACCAGCGATCTGGAATTTATTACAGGAAACTCTAAAGCTTCGCTCTCTTGTGTCACATGAACATTTTAAACTTTTAGTCTCTAACCACCTCCATACAGCCTGCAACTGCTTTATTTAATTTTAGTTTTAGCTATTGTTTTTACTTGGACATTTTTACTTTTGTACTTTTATCTCTTTATTTTCATCATTCTTTTTATTTCTTTTATTAGTATTCATTTTATTTATTTTATTATTGTCAAATTATTGTCTTACATCTATTTCTTTTATTTCATTAATTTATGTTTTTATTTATCTTATCCTTATCTGCTCTGTTACTTGATAAGTTTTACATTGTAATTTTAAACGTTTCTTGATTTAACAGTTTATTAGTACTTTCATATTATTAATTTTTACTTTTATGATTTTTATTATCTAATTATAGCATTTGATTTATTGATTTATTTATTTTACTGTACAACTTCTCAAACCCTGATTCTTGTATTACTCCGCTACATTGTAAATGAGGGTATCCCTCAATGTATTGAGGTTGATTGAACATGGAGCTCAGTTTGGCCCAGTTCATTAGCTAATCCTCCAGTTCATGACAAAAAGACTGAAATTCAGTGTGTTTTGTGATCATAAAGATAAGGAAAGTGAATTCACGTGAAAGCACCTTTTACAAGGCAGTGCTCTTTCTGTGTTGTTAGGAGTTAAGTTGAATGAACTCTGCTTTAGATGATAATTAGTTAGCAGATACAACCAAGCTGCCTAACTCCAGAGTTTGAATCTTATACAATTTTGATATGTTATTTAGACTAATTTGCTTCCTGATGTTATGGGGATAAAATCCGTTACACACTTTATTAAACAAATGTCCCAAACCGCAGTAGAACAACTTCAACTATTTTGTGCTGAGTCCATGGTTTATATTTTGACTTGATGGCAAACATGACGTTGACATTCAGTGCTATGCTATGATGCTATGATATGACATTCGAATGTTCCTTTGCTGTCGGGACACATTATTATATATAATTGCATTGTCTGAAATCTCATGGTAAAATGTGTGTGTTATTGGATATGTCCAGTGTTTTTTTTGCTTATATAGTTTTTAAAATATTTCATGTTAAAAGTGAATTAGATATATGCTATACTGTGCACTCAAACAGTTACTTAGTTAAACTTCTTTCACTTTAAGATTTCTAATCCCAATTCATGGTGAGAACATTGTATGTAAATGTTCTGGTAATTTCACTATCTATATTTGCATTGGGTTAAGAAATACAACTTTGCTTGATTTACATTTTAAAGAGATTAAGAGGAATTTACAAAATAGAGCCTACAAATGAGCAGCTTAATTTAATTACAATTGTGTCAGGCTTCAATAAGAATGAGGATCCTAGGAGCCCATCTGATTTTTTTTTTTCTCTTCATGGCAGTAATTAAAACAGTGGGGGGCAGGCGATTCACATCCACTGTAAAATCACTGCAATCTCACAATGTCAATCTCACATGAATCTATGAATCCGTCTTTAGTTAATGTTTAGTTCAACAGCTGTAGAACCCAAAATCATCTGTTGGACAGGTTTCTAGTGAGTTTCTAGTGTAAATTATGCTTTTCCCTGTAATTACTGAACTTAAGTCACACAAGTACCCATGTTGTTTGTTTTAACCAGATTCTCAGACATTCTGAGAAGAGGTCAAAGAGAGTATACTCAACTGGGTAATAGTCTGTTTTTAATTGGATCTAGTCAGTTAATGTGTAGATGCACTGTTACTGAAGAACGCACTCAGCCAAAAATCTTGCCATCAAAAGGACAACATGATACTCTTGATTGCCAAGAGTAAAGCTAATGGTTTGCAAATATTCTCCTCTTACTGAATCTGCGCTCCCCTCCCCACCCCCTAAACACAATGCAAACAATACAACTGATTTAGCAGTGTGCAAACAGACCAATACGAACAAGATGCAGAGTCTGATATCTACTGCAGATAGAATCCTAATCCTTTCCAGCAAGTGTGGCTTCATGTAGTGGTCTAGTGTTATGTAAATTACATTTCCTGTAGCCATGTTTACTTACCACAGTCATGCTCTGTTCTCTCAGAAGTGCTCCTTTGTTGAGCTGGGTTGCTTCACTTGGCTGACTGTAACAGATATTTTGGGTTTTGTGCATAGTTAGGAGATTTACTGTAGCATTCATGAGAAACAACCATGGCAAATATAGTGAAATATATGACTTGAACAGCTGAAGATGCAGATGCTGTAAATCTGACACTGCAAAGTAAGGATGACTTGTTACCAAGTTGGAATTGTTAAATAAATATATACTTTGCATTATTGGAAAAAACCTGAACAAACGTCTACCTTCTCTGACTCAAAAGTGCAATGATCATATGTAATAATACCTTGAAATATTTACAGACTCTAAACCTGGTAAAACTATTATTTCTGAGGAAGCAGTGGATCATTTAGGGTTTATGAGGTGAATGAATTAGAGCAGATTTTCTAAATCTGAAGCAGTTGCCATAGTTCCTAATGAAACTTTAAGGGAAAGTAAGCATGTATGTCTGAGTGAAGCTTGTAATAAGATTCATGAGAGTGACATGAGCTGAGGAGGAAACTGATGATTTTCTCCAGAGTACCTAATGTTTAATCATGGCCTGCAGAAATCTGTCCTTTGCAATGAACATTACTTAATTTATGATTGTATTGTTGGATGAGAACTGAAGAATGAAAATTTCCCAGTGGGTGAATTCAACTTGTTGAATCCAAGAAAATCTGCTAGGTTCTGGCAGTCAAAC
Source organism: Pygocentrus nattereri (assembly GCF_015220715.1). Taxonomy (NCBI): domain Eukaryota; kingdom Metazoa; phylum Chordata; class Actinopteri; order Characiformes; family Serrasalmidae; genus Pygocentrus; species Pygocentrus nattereri. The sequence goes on from NC_051211.1 coordinate 26,217,165, forward strand.
AAAAGTTGATTCCCAGATTTTGTGGACATCTTTGTGCTGGATTTGGTAGATATTGCTGTTATGTTGCTGTCTGTTGTTCTGTTTAATCAATATATGTTAAACTCAACGAATCTGGGAGTAAAGTGATCTTGTGAATAGAAAAAGGAAAGCATTGCATCAGTAGGCTAAATAGCAGTGACTCTTATCTTATTTTCTCTCCTAGGGTGAGTGCTCCCAGAGATGCTACAATATCTTTGTGCTTGAGACGGTGTGTGTGGGATGGTTCTCTTTAGAATTCTTATTGCGCTTCATTCAGACACAGAGGAAATGCATGTTCCTGCGCTACCCTCTCAACATCATTGACGTGGTTGCCATCTTGCCATACTACATCACTCTGATTTTGGACTCTCTGTCGGTGGGAGACCGGCCCACTACCTCAGGAAACAACTACCTGGAGAAGGTAAGCTTGGTCCTGCGAGTCCTGCGAGCACTGCGCATTTTCTATGTGATGCGATTAGCTCGTCACTCTCTGGGCCTTCAGACGCTGGGGCTGACCATACGCAGATGCACACGTGAGTTAGGCCTGCTGCTGCTTTTCCTGTGTGTCGCCATGGCACTGTTCTCACCACTGGTCTTCCTGGCTGAGAGTGAGATGGGTGCCAAGCAGGAGTTCACCAGCATTCCTGGCAGCTACTGGTGGGCTGTCATTTCCATGACAACGGTGGGCTATGGTGACATGGTGCCACGCAGTATTCCGGGACAGGTTGTGGCACTGAGCAGCATCCTTAGTGGTATCTTGCTCATGGCGTTCCCAGTCACATCTATATTCCACACCTTCTCCCGCTCCTACCTGGAGCTGAAGGAGCAAAGCCGTGCTACACTCCACAAACCCCATTTGCAGGACAGCACCAAGTCCCAGAACAGCGAAGACTCACAAGACACAGACAGTTCCCTCCACAGGGAGGAGCACTGAACCCATGCCAATGCAAAAGTCTCAAGAGATTAGAAGATAAAATACTTAAAAATAAAATGTAGAAAATGGTGTGTTGTCATACCACATCTGCTTAAAGTGCCCTCCAAAGATACAAATACGAATCAAATATTTTGGCCAGTTGTAATTTTTACTGCATGTAAAACTTATGGCCACAGCTCAAGGGATGTACAACAAATAGGTTGTTCCATGGGCCACTGAGCCCAGGACTGATATCCCAAACTCAAAATCTCATAGGCCCAGTAATAACCTAATGTTAAAGTTTCCTTATTGTTCATACGTAATAAAAATAGGCACACTATTTTTGGAGTGCACTGTCATGAGCCGAGTTAAATGCTGCACAGAGGAAGGTTTAGAAAGGACACAGTGGAGCTAATCTCATGTACCGTTATAAGTTAATACTCTAATGCAAAGCACAACTTTTAAAGCAATGGCATGGTGAACACTGCTATTTAAACCTTTGCTCTCTGTTTGATGACTATCATACTATTTTGCATCTACTGTTACAGCACGAAGATCTCTTTTCTGGCTAAAGATGATTTCTCAAAATTTGATGACTTGCTTCTAAATGCTGTAGACTCAGGATTTTTTATTCTTTCAACACACTCTTCAGGCTCTGGAGTAGGACAACAATCATATCAGTATTTCCAAAGGGTGAAATATTTTTTCAAAGGGCCAGTTTATCTGTTATACTGGCAGTAAAAACAACAGTACAGCAGATAATGTGTAGAGGAACACGCTGTAAGTGCAATAGGGAAGAGATTCATTTCAAATGTTTCTGAGGTTTGAAAGGATGTAAAATTTTGCATTTTTTTCATCTAATCTTTTTATTTTGCACTTTGCACTGTATAATTCAAAGTATTTATTAGAGCTGAATAAATCCAATGAAATTACTTGTTGCCATGAAGTATTTTTTTTCTACAGTGCACTGACAAATCTTTTTTTTTTTAAACATTTTTTTAACAATATACTCAAGATATTAACATCCTACGCTGCGGCATGAATAAAGCTTCAGCTGCCCAGCTGACCAGCTAACCTCAACTGTGGATAAAGATGGCAAAACTAAATCCTTGAAATGAATTCATTATTCGGGCATGGGTGTAAGGAGCTTCTGTTGCGAAAGCTGTTTAACTGGCTAGTGTTTCAAGGACATGATATCTGGGTTTAGATCTATGGGAAAGAGAGCAGTAAATATGTGTAAAAATTGGGTTTGAAAACACATTTAATGACAGCTCATGCATAGTGTCAATGCATTACATGATCAGACTGTGTCAGCAAGAACAGTCCACCCACAACCACACAGGGAGGGACATAGTAGGGCTGTGGTTCATCAGTCCATCATTACAGGTGTGAATGCACATTCAGTGCAAGACTCATTCAAAATGCACCACAGAGTGCCACATGAAGTCATTCTTACCTGTTGCCATTAAACTCTATAACTCTATAACAGAGGTTTTATACAGTATGTCTCATTTATTATCACAGCCACTGCCATTTTACTGTATTTGTAAGAATTTAAACTTGTACATACTGCAAATTTCTCTTTTTTGTCTTAAATTTTAAAAGTGTTTCTTCTTTGAAATAAAAGATAGCAACTCTAACAACTGCAATTTCCCTCTGGGATCAATAAAGTACTCTGATTCTGATTCTAATTTAAGAGTGATGTAAAAAATGATGGCACTGGTCTATGGACATCCTTTACCATTTTCTTCAAGGGAGAGAACAGAATGAGGAAGCACATTGGCATGTCAGAAAAATTCTGCCACCCGATGCACCTCATGTTATGTAATTTCTTTATTTAGTTCATTCTTTATTCATTTCATTATTTAGACATTCTGCACTACTTAGTTTATAAAACAGACACATTGCTTCATGTGTATGGATGGAGATATGAAGAATACTGTCCAATTAAAGCCAAAACAAAGAGGTATTTTGCTTAGTTAGAATGAGTAACCTAACCTTCTTATTCTCCTCGGTTGCAGGGGGTGCTGGAGCCTCTTATATGCAGTTAATGCAACAAAAGCAAAGAAACACTAGCCTGCTCTGCCTCTGTTATAAATGAAACTTTCAACACGTATCGGCTATACTATGATTATTTGTTGATGTCTGCTGTAAATAGATCATTCAACATTTTTGAGGTAATTTGCTAAAAACATTATTAAATCTTAATAATAAATATTTTTAGTGACCGGCAACAGAAACGACAACTGGCAGAAAAAAATGCCAATAAGCAATCACTATACTGAAAGTGTTATTCAATATGTGCTATTATTTCTTGTTGTGTTTTAATATTGAAATGCAAATCATTAGACACTGTGACAAATACTAATTAAATGCAGCAGCATGTTTTTACCTTGTTTTAGGTCACTGGTCTCTTCTACTTGTCATACCAAATTTACACCTTAAGAGCAAACGTGTAAGTACTGACATTCCACATAGTTTAATCCAAAACCTTTTTAGCATCAGTAATGAAGGAAGAACATCACACTTTGATAAGGATATGCCAGAATTACATGTTCCCCAACAAAACCTTTTCATCAGGTGAAAAATTCAATGCCCCACCATTCTCATGGTAGTTTTTCATTGGATGGAGGAAGTAATGCTTAGAGCCTGTTGTGACTGGCTGTCAATCATTATTTCAATTAAGCAATGGTGTAAATTTAGTCTGACAAGTAGAAGGGATGTAGTGATGTGATGGTAGGCTGTTGTATGCAACATAAAACATACTGCTTCAAGGGATCTTTGATACAGCGGATCACCTGTTTGATTGGTCGCAACAAGGCTGTAGATCATCATGTAGAGCTCCAATTTACTGAAGAATTGTGAAAGCTAATTTCCACAATGAGCAAAATGAAATGTTAAAAACAAGGGATTAACACAGAATACATTAAGGTACTTACGATTACTTTTATAATTCATCACTTGTATTTTTTTTGTTTTATTTTTTTGAGAAATGTTTTTATTCTTGAATGAATAAATGAACCTCTGCATTTAACCCATCTGTGCAGTGAAAAACCCACAGACATGCACAGCCCTATTTAGAGCACCCGGGTAGCAATTAGGGGTTAGGTGTCTTGCTCAAGGGCACCTCAGTCATGAACGGTCATCCAAGGGGATCAAACCAGCGACCTTCCAGTCACAAGGCTGGTTCCCTAACCTCCAGCCCACGACTGGCCCCGTCTTATTATAGAAGCCAACTTTCAATGGCACTATCCGTATTTGCAGGGCATGAGAGGTCACTGAATGGTTTGATGAGTATGAAAACAATGAAAAAGTCACCAGATATCAGCCTAGCTGAATGCATGACAGTTTTTAGGACCTGTGTGTCAAGCAGCTCTCTCCAAAATCATCCTCAAAACACCAACTGAGGAAATATTTTTTTTGGAAGAAAGTTTTTCCATTCCTTTCCATACAGTTCCAGAGACCTGTAGACATAGTCACAGAGCTGCAGTGCATGACAAGATAAGCTAGTAATAATAAAAAATAAAAAAAAAATAAAAAAAGTCAACAGAGAGAGTAGGCTAATTTGAACAGGTGAGTTTTAAGACTGGATTTGAAAAGAGGAAAAGAGTCAATGTTACGGATGTCAGGGGGGAGGGAGTTCCAGAGTGTGGGAGCAGAGCGGCTGCCCCATGGTAGTCAGACGAGCAGAAGGTACAGAGAGATGAATGGAAGAGGAGGATCTGAGCGAGCGGGTAGAAGTTGCGATTTGGAGAAGATTTGACCGATAAGGGGGGGAGCAAGATTATGTATGGCCTTAAATGTGTGGAGGAGTTACAAGGAGTCACAGAACACGGAAAAGGAAAAAAATAGTTTCAGTTTAAAATACCTTTTGATTCAAATGATTAAAATGTCTTTACACACAGCACTATTTTTTCTTGGTCAAATTAAAAAGGAACAATTTGTGTGTTGTAATCCCTTGTTGCACTTATTTTCATGCCAAATAAACTGCCAGCCTGCAATCTCTAATAAAAATTTGTCCTCTCTTCTTTGTTGACTGACAATAAGGTATATTTCTTTATTACACCATATATGTGGCAAAATGGCTTAGAAACATTGGTGCTCTACTATAAAGTGCTTACATTTGCAGCAAATAAACAATCCAACATGCCCAAAGGTTTGAGGTTTGTCAATACAGATGTAATCATGCAAACTGGCTGTAAGCTGGTGCTCTCCGATTAGTACACAGTACCATATCATCACTGTCCCAAAAAAAAAACAAACAAAACAAACAAAAAAAAAAAAATCTTCAAAATGGCAACTTTACAAGAGAAGGCAAAACATGTTTAAACTTTTCATTTAAGTCAATGTAAAATTTTATTTATTTATATTTTTATTTCTACTGGCTCATCCATCATCAAGGTTTTACACAATTTAACAGCTGCCATATTCAAATGATGTAGACAAGTAAAAATCAACAAAAATGAAGATGCATGATTTGTATGGACAGACATACAGATGACAAATTACTAATATTACACTGAACCAAAATATAAACACAGCACTTTTGTTTTTGCTCCCATTTTTCATGAGCTGAACTCAAAGATCTAAGACTTTTTCCTCTGTACACAAAAAGTCTTTTTCTCTCAGATATTGTTCACAAATGTGTCTAAATCTGAGTTAGTGAGCACTTCTCCTTTGCCAAGATAATCCATCCACCTCACAGGTGTGGCATATCAAGATGCTGATTAGACAGCAGGATTATTGCTATGGGTGAGTGGTTTGCTGATGTCAGCATTGTGAATTGAGTGGCCCATGGTGGCGGTGGGGTTATGCTATGGGCAGGCATACTGTATGTTATGGACAACGAATACAAGTGCATTTCATTGATGGCATTTTGAATGCACAGAGATACCGTGACGAGATCCTGAGGCCCATTGTTGTCCCATTCATCCACGACCATAACCTCATGTTGCAGCATGATAATGCACGACCCCATGTTGCAAGGATCTTTACCCAATTCCTGGAAGCTGAAAACATCCCAGTTTTTGAATGGCCAGCATCCTCACCGACAGGTCACGCATTAAGCATGTTTGGGATGCTCTGGATATGTATATGACAGCGTTTTCTAGTTCCTGCCAATATCCAGCAACTTCGCACAGCCATTGAAGAGGAGTGGACCAACATTCCACAGGCCACAATCAACAACCTGATAAACTCTATGCAAAGGAGATGCGTTGCACTGCATGAGGCAAATGGTGGTCACACCAGATACTGACTGGTTTTACCGACCCCACCCCAGACCCCCCAATACAGTAAAACTGCACATTTTAGAGTGGCCTTTTATTGTAGCCAGCCTAAAGCACACCTGTGCAATAATCCTGCTGTCTAATCAGCATCTTGACATGCCACACCTGTGAGGTGAACGGATTCTCAGCAGAGGAGAAGTGCTCACTAACACAGATTTAGACACATTTGTGAACAATATTTGAGAGAAAAAGGCCTTTTGTGTACAGAGAAAAAGTCTTAGATCTTTGAGTTCAGCTCATGAAAAATGGGAGCAAAAAAAAAAAGCATTAATATTTTTGTTCAGTGTATGATAAACAAACATGTTAAATGGAGTTACTTTTATGCATGTTTAACTATAACAAACATTTATTAATGTTAAAAAAAAAAAGGCCAACAAACACCATATTCTAAAATTGATTGCTAATTAAATTGCTAATTAAAAACATTCACTCCACATCTAAGCCACTAATTCTCTTGGGTCACAGGAGCTCATCCCAGCGCAGGCAGAAAACACCCTGGACAGGTCACCAGTCCAGACATGGACATATACAGTACATTCACACCATGGGCAATTTTATCTCCAAACTGGCCTGACTGTCTTTGGAATGTGGGAAGAAACCAGACCACCCAGAGTAAACTCAGACTCAGGGACAACATGGAAACTCCACACAGAAAGGACCACTGTCTTCCTGCCAGGGAACTGAACCCTACTTGGTGTGAGGCAACAGCATTACCCTCTGCACCACTTTATTAAAAAAAGAATTATCTATACAAATGGTTGCAATTCCAAACACAAAAACAACAACAACACACAAACAAAAAACATATCTGTGAAAGAATGTAAAAGGTAAAAGGAGGAGAAGGAGTAACCACACTGTCGAATCATTCCTGTTTTGGCAATAACACAGGATATGTAACAAAGAAAACAAATGGCAAAAACTGTGAATTATACAGATGACTTAAAGTGTGACATGTTTCCTGCTGTAACAACCTCAGTGAGTCTGCTGGGCTGAGAATATTCAATTCTCAGCCCAGAATAGTCCACCAACCAAACATATCCAGCCAACATTGGTCCTATGGTCAGAAACTAACCACTGATGAAGGGCTAGAGGATGACTAACATACACTGCTCATGAATAAAGATAAGCTACAGACTGATGGACAAGGTGGTGAGTGGCTAAATCATGCAGCTCCAGATGGGCTAATGTCAGTAACTGTAAACCTATAGTTGTATAAGTGTCTCTATAGTGTTTGTGTTTTCTGAAATGGCTAATGAATGTAGACAACAAGGCCAATAAACTGACAGTTTACATCCTAAAAATAAAAATGATGAGTTGAGCAAGCAGAACCTTCTGTTCAGACTGCAAATTTATACAAGTTCTTAAGGCAACCATGTTTATGTCACATAAAAAAGAACATATTATATACAGTTCATTGTAGCATGCCCAGTTCGATAAAAATATCCAAACATCTTGCTGAATAATCTGTTCAATGTAAAAATGATCTGTTTCCAGCTGTTTACACATCTAATGTAGAGATACCACATTTCACTGAGGGACCATTTAAAACCAACTCACAATAATATCGTCTGACCTAAAAACAACATATTCAAACAATGGCTCAGCAAAATACCCCAAAATGGAAAATATGCAAATTGAGAATCTTGTGATTTTAACTGAAGAGGTAACAGATATCTGAATTTCCCACGTTCAAGAAAAGATCAGTGGCTTTTCAGGACATTATGAGCCTTAAGCTACACCCAGTTAAATACTTTTTCCTCATCCGTAGCAATCTATCCATTCGATCTAATTTAAACAATGTGACTAATCACCAACATCCTTAACTATAAATACTACTATAAATAGCACCTTCAGTAAGTAAATACATAGTTCATAGACATAGTACACATAGTACACTACCTTTGGCCTCAAAAATACACCTTGATTCAACCACCCAATAATTCAAATAATTATTTTCTCTCTTTTCATACTTTCTCCATCTATAAAATAGCATAATGCACTCCTTAGAGCGCGCAACTGAAATGGTTACAAAAGACACCATAAAGGGGACATTTTTTACACATCTTGTGTTCTAAGCAAAACTAAATGTAGAATTATTGTCATCACAGACAATATACATTCATTGTTATGTTAGCGGTAGGGGTGTAGGTGTAGGTGTAATACTGATGAAATTCAATATTTTCCAAATATATCATGATATCAGATGACATTTTAGGAAGTTCACCTTAATAAAGGAACCTGTGCTTCCTGAGTAGCTGCTACTTTTTGCAAAAAATAATGCATTACAAACCAACATTGCTTTGAACCAGACTGTTTTGTTCCATTTACCTAACGTGACGAAGAAATCCCAATGAACTGCAAATAGAAAACTAACTGCAAAAACACGTTCATCAAAATGACAACAGTGCTATACAAACATGTAAATGCTCTGCAAACACAGAAAACTGGCATTGCATTGTTCAAGTTGCATGCATTTTCTGCATTAGCAGCTTGTTTGTGAAATGTAGCACTAATGTAGTCATTTTGATGAAAGTTTTTCTGTATTTGTTGCATGATTGTGAAATGTAGTGTAGGTGCAGTCTTATTACGGAAAGTGTTTGCTGCATTTACAACATATTTTTAATTGTACTGTGCACAGGGTCTTGTCGGCCACTGTAATGTTCTTCTCCTAAAACTATGTTAATGAGATCCTTACAAGGTATTTTAATTGTTAAGACAGGAAGCAAATTTCCAAAAACTTTACAATGTATTTAACTTTGGTGTATTTTAAACTATTATTGCAAAAACAATCTGAAGGTCACAGTAAATTACATACACTGGAGTTAACTGGCATGTCTCAGTATTGTGAGAGCACAACGCACAAATTAAATTGCAAAAAATAAACTTGGCAACTGCTTGGCAACTGGGGCTTGGCAACTGGGGCACGTTATTATCTATCCAAATAAAATGCTAAAATAAAGATAAAACTGAAAACAATATATGGTATGTCATTATCATGGTACACAAATACAGATGGTATATCGACAAGTTAGTGGTCATGTGAAAACAGCTGGAAACTATATTACTGCTTTTGTGAAAGTAAACTAGCCCTTTTTGAGTCTTAAGTCTCTAAGGTACACATTTTCATCCTCAATAACTGTTGGCCTTGGTCACAACTTTGACCAGAAGAGCTGCATGTACATCATATTGCATTTACTGAGGCTGTGTGCATGCAGACATAGAAGCATAAACATCATCCCTTGTATATCTCTGTATAAGCTTGTACAAAATATATTAAATAAGGATCCATCAGTTCAGAATATAAAAAGGGATGAGAGTTCAAGTCCACCATCAGGCAACAGTCTCCTCAAACTCCATGCATGTGTCTTGTGTGTATGTTTCAGAGTGCCTTGGCGCTGGTGGTGTGTGTGGTGTGTGAGACAGGTTTCTGGGGGTAGCGGCTGTAGTAGTACACCTGGGACAGAATGGCAATATCCACAAACACCTGCAGCAAACCACAGATCCAGAACTGCATAGGAGCCTGAGTGAGCAGAAAGTAGCCTGTCTTAAAGGTGTCTCCACTTGTCCACATCAACACCATTTTGATGCTAAAGAGACAGAGAAAGGGAGAGAGTGGGGGAGAGAACAAATGACATTTTTCATGTTTGTGGTAAATGTCATTGTAGCACAAATTGTAATGAAAAGGTAAGAAAGCACAGTTTTTTTTCTGTACCAAACACACAACTGCTTGCTGTTTGTCAACATGAATGGCAGCAAAAAGTGATTTACCTATAGGGACAAGCAGAAGAACTCTAATAAAAACAATATATTTTACTTTGCATTATTTATTTTATTACAATGTGCGCCAGCTTCCACAGTCTGTAAAAGCTTCCCAGAATCCAACTGGCTGCATATGTCTAACGTCTACTTCACTGGCCTAACTTAGCTCCAGGGTTCTCAGGAAGCCACAGAAAATAAATAATTAAAAAGAAAGTCAAGTCCTGTTGCGTGTTTGGGCAGAGATGCCCCTTTAAGGCAGGACATGTCACTTTAGTGTATCACCACTGTATCTGAGCTAAGGTAATGAGAGGAAGGAAATAACAGAACAGAGAAAGGCTGCGTGTTCCGACAACACTCAAAGCATACACTAGCGCAAAAGATTCCAACTGTCCTAGTTGTAGCTCTTTTCTTCACAAGGCATGCAATCCTCCCAGGCTGAAAAAGGCAACATGAAAGGTTATTTCAAGATAATGTAAGGCAATGATAAAAGACAAAAAGACTATACTGGCATCTAGACTGGCTTTCGTCTCTAATGATGGTGAGCAATGTCTCTGAAGGAAGCCAACACTCAGTGCTAGAAGCTAAGCATTCTCACACACTCAACCAGTCAGCTGAGCTCAGTGCCTCTCACAAGGGAGAAAAATAACAGGATTAGTGCTACAAGGAAGAGTGAATGGTGCAAAACTGGCAGACATTTTTTTTTTATTATCTGAGATTTAAATTAAGAAAAGAAAATTCATGCACTGCATACTGCTGTTACAGCAGTTTAAGCTCACACCAAACCATACAACATTATTCCACTGTCACTGATAAAATAAGAATGGGAATTCATCAGGAGGTAAACCTACAAACCTAAATTACACATTTTTGTAAAAACCACTGAAACGTGTTTTTCTACCCTGAACATATATTGCAAATCCACTACATCAAAGAATTAAAGGAATTAATATGAGCAAGTTAAATGCTGTTATTACAATATGTAAATGACAGCAACTACGTAGAGAAACAATTTAAATGAACATTTAGTGTTAAAGATACCGCATAGTTGAAATTAACATGAGGCGACAACTGAAAGGCACGAAACTCAAAACACCCACACTGAAAACAGCTGAATTATGATTAGCCTTCAGAGTTCAGCAAAAAAGTAGTACACACAAATTCAAATAAAACCTCTGACAAGCCTGAGCTGTCTAGCAGTTACTATGGTTTGTTCTCTCAGAAAGTGAAGTAGCTTTGAAAGCTTGTTGTTATGGCAACGTAGCAGTGTTTGAACAGTGTTTGTATTTCTACTTCTAGTCTGTTACTTTAAATTGAATCTCAAAAGTGGGAGCCAACTAATGTCAGGCTGATGAAGGGTTGACCGAAATTAAATGTAAAATAAAGCATGCTCTTTCACCAAACCATAACCTTCATGAAGAACAAAAACAGCTGATACTACAGAGGGCGATGATAACTTTGGTACACTCTCTCCCAATGAGAAAAAATAAGGATCAAACTTGGATCAGGCTGTACGTTTCTAAAATGAACTAAGAATCTGATAAAATATCTTATCCACCAGTGTGTCACACAAGCACCCTCTTAGCCTAAGAGATTTAAAAAAAAACAAAAAAAAAAAACAACACACAACAATGTGAGCAGATTAAGGACACAGATCCGCCATAATCAGCACCTTACAAAAGCATTTGGTCACAAACTAAGCAATAAAAAAAAAGGAAAAAAAAAAAAAGTGCCATGTGGTTGCTATAGAAACCATGAATCATACACTGCCAAGGACCTAAATGCCACCATGAGTGTGATGGTGTGATGATTTCACACAATCAAAAACCTCTTACAGAGGTTGAAGTGTTAATACATTACAAACCTGCTACTACAAGGTGTAAAAGGGAGGCAAAAATCAATGTCATTACAAGGACAACAGAAGAAGTAAAGAGGAAGTCCAAATTTTTGCAGTTTGAATACTGTCCAAACCTTCTGTTTGCATTTGTATCCTGTCTACTAGTCACAACAGTTAAGGATTCACCAACGAAGGTTTAAGAATACACACACACACACACACACACACACACACACACACACACACACACACACACCTTCTAAGCTGCTTATCCTTCTGGGTTGCAGAGGGGTTTAAGAATAATGAACCCTAATCCTATTTATAATACTATGCACTTGAAAAGACATAAAAAAAAAAACATTGAGCAAAAACTGATATATGTTGATCAAGCACATCCAGACAGCAGTGTCGTTACGGAACATAGGCTGTGCTTTCCTACCATGTTGGTTGCCACTACAAGCAGTCAGTGCCTGAAGTGTTCCCAGAACAATTCTGGAGAGCTTCTTAGTGCAGGCCAGAGAATGCAGCACAAACACCCACACAGCGAAGGAGCCACAGCAGAAGATGCAGTGACAGCAGTGAAACCAGATGAAAGAATGTGGGGATAAAATATCTTAACGCCCCAACGAAACAGAAGATTAAAACAGAACATGCCAGAACATTATGAATACACTTTTAGTCTTGCAGTTAATGCAGAGTTTGTGCGCATAGTACTGACACATTTCTCTGGTGAAATGCCAAGAGAAATTTCTTCTCCGTTCAAACTGTAAATCAGAGCTTTTCTTTTCAAATCTGAAGTTAAGGAATATTGTCAGCATTTATACTGTGTTTTTACGATAAGATAATCCTTCATTACTCCCACTACAGGGGAAATATAAAGTGCTATAGCAGCAAAGGATAGCAAGGCACTCGAGAAAAGTGATAAGAATTAACAAAAAGGGTATTAACCTTCTTAACAAGGTTACAGTTTGTTACTTATGACTATATACACATATAAACTGAAGATAAACTAAACATTAAAATATAAACTTTATTCTTCACAAAAATTAACAATATAAACAAATACAAAAAATAATCTTTACACTAATTAGGATATTTACAAGTATTACACACGAGGCACTGTATGATTATATTTCACACAGGTATGGTGATAAACTCCCAGTTCATTTCTGAGATGGGGGGTGGGGAGCTGTGCTGGTTGTACTGTCTAACAGCAAGAGGAAAAAAGGACCTGTTATAACATTCCTTCACACACTTGGAGTGAAGCAGCCAATCACTGATGGAGCTGCCCAGTGCTGTCAAAATCTCATGCGTTGGGTGGGATTTGTTCCCCTGCAAGAATGCAAGCTTAGCTAATATTATCCTGTCTCCCACCACTGGGTCTAGGGGGCTTCCCAGGACAGAGCTGGCCCTGTTAATGAGTTTGTGAAGTTCAACTTGTGAAGAGCAACTTCTCCAAACGTCCCAGGAGCAATTTGATGATGAACAATGCTTTTTCCAGCATGATGGAGCACCATGTCACAAGGCAAAAGTGATAATCACATGGCTTGGTGAACAAAACATTGAAATTTTGGGTCCATGGTCAGGTCATTGGTCCATGGTCAATCCCATTGAGAACCTGTGGTCAATCCTCAAAAAGAGGGTGGACAAACAAAAACCCAGAAACTGTGATCAACTCCAAGCACTGATTAGGCAAGAACGAGTTGCAATCATTCAAGATTTTGCCCAGAAGCTGATATCCAGCATGCCCAGGCGAATTGCAAAAGTCTTAAAGAAGAAGGGTCAATACTGTAAATATTAAGTCTTTGCTTAAACTGGATGTAATTGTCAATAAAAAGTTAACGCTTGTATGGAATGCTTATAATGTACTTCATTATACCATATAAACATCTGACAAAAGGTTCAAAGCAAACTTTGTGAAAACCAAAATTTGTGCCATTCTCAAAACTTTTGGCCACGACTGTAGAAGAAACCCATGGTTATTTAGTGTTACACAAAGATTGAAGAGTCATAAAATTTATTACACTCTACAACTGTCATCAGCTGACAATTGCTAATGACAATTCCTACACTAAAGTAATGATAAGCCATTTAAGGCCTAACCACTTAATTAGGTTTTGAGACTTTACAACACAACACGACAGGTGCACATTTTGCACATGCTACAATTACTATTTTAAAGTTGTATTTTTGGCCAAGGGTTCCCAGACAATTCACATTCAACTGTATGTCTGAATATTTCTTATCTAGTTCTGCGCTTGAGCTACAAATCAATTTAAACTATTAAGATCCTAAAGCCCATTTATACCAGTCATTCCAAATATAGAGTAGATTGTGATTTCTGATCGTGTGACGTGTGGCTTGCACATCTGTGAAGGCACCATTAATGCTAAACAATAAATACAGCTTGGCAACATATGCTGCCATCCAGGCGTTTTTGAGAAAGGCTTTGGGTATTACTTCAAGACAAGGTCAAACCACATCCTGCAAATTTTACAACAGCATGGCCTTATAGCCTTATGGCCTCTAAACCCGAATGGTGAATTGTTATTGGACTTCTGTGCCAGGCATGGATTGTCCATAACGAACACCAAGTTCGAACACAAGGATGTTCATAAGTGTACATGGTACCAGAGCTACTTGGGTCAATGGTCAATGATCGATTTTGTTGTCGTTTCATCTGACTTGGGACCATATGTTCTGGACACTAGGGTGAAGAGAGAGGTGCTGAGCTGTCAACTTATCACCATCTGGTGGTGAGTTGGATCAGATGGCAGGGAAGACTGATGGTAAGATCCGGTAGGCCCAAGCGAATAGTGAGGGTGTGCTGGGAACGACTGTCGAATGTGAATGATTTCAACTCCCACCTCCGGGAAAGCTTTTCTCACGTCCCGGAGGAGGTAGGGGACATGGATTCTGAATGGACCCTGTTCAAAACCTCCATTGTGGAAGCTGCCAGGTGTAGCTGTGGCCAAAAGCTTGTGGGTGCCTGTCAGGGCGGTAACCCAAGAACCTCCTGGTGGACACCGGTGGTGAGGGAGGCCGTCAAGCTGAAGAAAGAGGCCTTTAGGGACTGGTTGGCCCGAAGGACACCCGATTCAGCAGATAGGTACCGACAGACTAAAAAGGTGACAGCTGCAATGGTGGCAGAAGCAAAATCCAGGGCATGGGAGGAGTTTGGTGAGGCCTTGGAAAAAGACTTTCGTTAAGCCTCAAAGAGGTTCTGGACAACTGTCCGGCGACTCCGGAGGGGTCGGGGTGGCTGCACCCAAGCTGTATTCGGCAAGGGTGGAGAAAATCTGACTTCGAATGAGGATATTGTCGGTCGGTGGAAGGAGCACTTTGAGGAACTTCTTAATCCGGGAGACGTGCCTCCCTCACAGGAGTCAGGGCCAGAGGCTTCTGGAGTGTTAAGTTCCATCTCCCTGGTGGAGGTCACTGAGGTAGTTGGTAAGCTCCTCAGTGGCAAGGCACCGGGGGTGGATGAGATTCATCCAGAAATGCTTAAGGCTCTGTATATTGTGGGGCTGTCATGGCTAACATGCCTCTGCAATATTGCATGGACATCGGGAACAGTACCCTTGGACTGACAGACCGGGGTGGTGGTCCCTATTTTTAAAAAGGGGGACCGGAGGGTGTGTGCCAATTATCAGGGTATCACATTGCTCAGCCTCCCTGGGAAAGTCTATGCAAAGGTGCTGAAAAGGAGACTCTGACTGATAGTTGAACCTCAGATTGAGGAGGAACAATGTGGATTCCGTCCCGGCCGTGGAACAATGGATCAGCTTTTCACCCTCTCACAAATTGTTGAGGGGGCATGGGAGTTTGCCAACCCAGTCTACATGTGTTTTGTGGACTTGGAGAAGGCTTATGACTGTGTTCCTTGAGATATCTTGTGGGAGGTCCTCCGGGCTACTACTACTACTACTCCGGGCTATCCAATGTCTCCCAGAGTGAGAGCTGTGTCCGTATACTCGGCATTAAGTAAAACTCTTTCAGTGTTAGCGTTGGACTCCACCAGGGTTGTGCTCTGTCTCCACTCTTGTTCGTGATATTCATGGACAGAGTGTCAGGGCGTAGCCGGGGTCAAGAGGGCTTTATGTGTGGAGGCCAGAGGGTGGCATCTCTGCTATTTGCAGATGATGTTGTTCTTTTGGCGGAATCACATGGATGCCTCCAGCGCTCGCTGGATGGTTTGCAGCTGAGTGTGAAGCGGTTGGTATGCAGATCAGGACCTCCAAATCTGAGTCCATGGTCTTGGCCCAGAAAAGGATGGCATGCCCACTCCAGGTAAGGGGAAAGGACCTGCCCCAGGTGGAGGAGTTTAAGTATCTTGGGGTCTTGTTCACGAGTGACGGGAAGAGGGATCGTGAGATCGGCTGTAGGCTGGGACAGGCGGCAGCAGTAATGCGGTCACTGTACCGGACTGTAGTGGTGAAGAGGTAGTTGAGCCAAAAGGCGAAGCTCTCTGTTTACCGGTCGATATACATCCCAACCCTCACCTATGGTCATGAGCTGTGGGTAATGACCGAAAGAACGAGATTGCGAATACAAGCGGCGGAAATGAGCTTTCTTCGTTGGGTGGTGGGCTACATGCTATGCGATAGAGTGAAGAGCTCGGTCATCTGGGAGGAGCTCAGAGTAGAGCCGCTACTCCTCTGCCTTGAGAGGAGCCAGCTGAGGGGGTTCGGGCATCTGATCCAGATGCCCCCTGGACGCCTCCCGGTGGGGGTGTTCCAGACACAGCCTACCGGGACAAGACCCCGGGGTCGTCCTAGGACCCGCTGGAGAGATTATGTCTCCAAGTTGGCCTGGGAGCGGCTTGGGGTCCCTGGGAATGAGCTGGAGGAAGCTGCGGGGGACAGGGTCATCTGGGATTCTCTGCTCTTCCAACTGCTACCGTGACCCTGTCTGGACTAGCGGTCAACGATGATGGATGGATGATGGATGGCCTTATAGTATAAGAGTCCACATGCTAAACCTACATCAGCAGCCAAAATCCTACATCAAACCAGAACAGAAAATACATTTGGTTTCAAAACTAACAGCAACTGGTCTTCTTAGTTTCCAAAAGCTTACAGAATATTGTTAAAAGAAGGGGTGATGTAACACAGCAGTGCACACGCTCCTGTGCCAACTTTTTTGGAACATGTTGCTGGTATTAATTTCAAAATGAGCATTTATTTTTCAAAAAACAATATTCTCAGTTTTAACATTTTATATGTTGTCTTTCTACTATGTATTTATCATGATTTGCATATCATTGCATTCTATTTTTACATTTTGCAGTGCGTCTCAACTTTTTTGAAAATGGGGTTGTACAAAATGAAAAATGTAAACTGTCACCAAATATCTTGGCAAATAACTTGTTTTACGAGGTTGGGGGAAAAAGAATGCTCTGAATGCTCATTGTAATGAATGAAAGATGTAATAAAGACCAACAGTCCATGTTGTGTAAGCAGCAGTTCAGACTGTATTGGGTTGATGGACACAACAAACGCCCACCACATCCCAGTTTTATCTGTATAACAGTTTTTACAATAGAAATGTCACAAAGCTGTTTCATGGAATTTTGCGGTCTGTAATGAGCAGCACAGTGCAGATACCAGCAAGTAAAAACTCCCCAACACAGCAAAAACAACAAAGCATGTAATATTCACGGCGCTGACTTCACTTTTGCCCTTTAATTTCAGCAGCATTTTTAAAACATTTATTTGATATATTTTCTGCATGTTTCTTCATTTTAGTCCTCTTTAATCCTATCTTCCCATTTGTCTCTCTCACACTTTTATTCTTGCCAGCACATTCTTAAAGCACGAACATTTCCTGATTTTCTATAATGCAGGGCAGTGGATAATGACTAAAGCAGAGAAACTGACAGTTTTCTGCAGGTGTTTTTTTTTAGCTGCAGAAGAGAGTTCATTGCTGGGTAATCTCAAACCAGAGCAGTAACACAGTGAGTTTCCCTGACTAAGGTGTCAACACCCCTTTGGATCAAGAGAGCCACAGAACAAACAGCACTGCTGTCATTCTGTATTTGCTTCTTTTGACAAGAAACCAAAATACCAGGCACAGTGTGGACCTTTACATGTAGTCAGCATCATAGCCATGGTGTCAAAATCAATGGATGGGCAAAAGCTTAATAATAGTTTGTTTGTGCCCTTTGTGTGCACATCTTCTTGCAAGCAGAACACTGTTTGGTGAACAAATATATAAAGGACATTTGGCATAGTTGTAAAGGGTTTGTTAGGAGATTGGCTGAGGACTAAATAAGACACTGAGGGGTCTCCTCTATATCTGTCTAACTCACTCTAAACTTTATATGGCCAGCAACGGATATCTACCTATTATTCATTCTCTTTGTGATTCATTAGTGTTGTAGTAGGACAAGACTAAAACTGCAGAAGTACACCAGCAGCTCCAGTTCACCTAGCAACCATCCACGACAAAACAAACAGCATAAGCAAGCAAAACAGCAAACGGTTCTTTCTTACAAGTCCTTACACTTCGTTGCTTATTTTCAAATAGTACTGATAATATCATCTATCATAATTTTAAAACCTGATTACTGCCTATCCTAAAAAGAGACTCAATAAATTTCTGACAAAACAGTTATTTGGAAACTTCATTTATTCATCTATTAAACGGACCAAAATATAATTTGCCATTGGGCCTACAATATAAAAAACACAGAGCAGGTACTATTTGGGTGGTGGATTATTCTTAGCACTGCACTAACACTGATGTGGTGGTGGTGTTGTGTTAGTGTGTGTTGTGCTGGTTTGAGTGGATCAGACACAGCAGTACTGTTGGAGTTTTTAAACATCTCAATGTCACTGCAGGACTGAGAACAGTCCACCAACCAAAAATATCCAGCCAACAGTGTCCTGTGGGCAGCGTCTTGGGACCACTGATGAAGGACTAGAGGATGACCAACACAAACTGCGCAGCAGCAGATGAGCTGTCGTCTCTGACTTTACATCTACAAGGTGGACCGACAAGGTAGGAGTGTCTAATAGGGTGGACACTACTGTGTCTGATCCACTCAGAACAGCGCAACACACACTAACACACCACCACCAAGTCAGTGTTACTGCAGTGCTGAGAATGACCCCCCACCCAAATAGTACCTGCTCTGTGAGGGTCCATGGGGGTCCTGACAACTGAAGAACAGGGTAAAAGTATCAGAGAAACAGATGGACTACAGTCTGTAACTGTAGAACTACAAAGTGCACCTATACAGTAAGTGGAGCTGATAAATTGGACAGTGAGTGTAGAAACAAGGTGGTGGTCATACTGTCTGATCGGTGTATACAGAAAATGTACAGCTTGCAGAAAAATGCCACATGCTCTACAGTTTAATCAATGAAATGCAGCAAGTAACTGAGGATGTTCAACAAAGAATAAAGATATAGATAAGGATACAGGTTTGCCGAGTCCCATAGCCACTATTGCTCCGCACATTGGTACAACACATTGGTACGCATTTCATTTAAGCCAAAACACTGCCAAAATATTTTCACATTTACATATTTATTAGCACATATTATCCACAAAAGACTTACAAAGGCAAGTTTTGTACTAGGCATTAGGACTCTAGCTAAACATGCCATGAGAGAGAATTGCACCCAAGATCATCCTTGCGCTATGGTAGTATTCACTATGCTACCCAACCACTATGACAAATGTACCTCCCCTTTTTGTTACCAAATCCATACTTATTTTGAAGCCTCTTTTTGAAGGCTAGTCATTAATCATGTCTTTGTTCAGCTGTTCATCTGCATTTATTTTCATTGCAGCTCTCTAACTCTCTGTGGTCCTACCTTGTGGTCCTACAACAATTTCCAATCACAGCTATCATTGCCCTCTGCAAAGTGTTTATAGTCATACAGTCATAGTACAATAAAGATACAAATATAATACACACTGCAGTCTTACTGTAAACCCCTTGACTGCTCTGGAATCAATTACATATGCCATCTGCCTCTCCTTAAATCATCTGTCAAAGCCAGCAAAGATTTTGTATGACTTCTATCACTAGTGTTTTACCACTTACCATTGCGATAAAGCAATTGTGTATAAAAAATAAAAAAAAAATTGTATATGCTTTTTATGTCAATGCTTTAGAAAACACAGTGCCACAGTGCATGCAACAATGAAAGCAGCAGGCTAAAGCAGGATCCTGCTACTTTCACACATTAGCATAAAATCAGCAGAGAACACTGGTTTAGCATTCAGCTACACGTTTCTTTGCAGATAATAGACAGACATGCTGTTTCTGTTTGAAGCATTCAAGGTTACCTGAATGAGCAAATTATGCCAGTGTTTTTATGAATTAAGTAATTCACTTGTGAATCATGCTAAATGTATAGATATAACATTGTTAAAGTAACTAGCTAACAAAACATGCAGCATGCCCAGTAAATTTATAATCTAAAGTTTGTACAGCTGCAGATGATGAAACAGATTTGAAACCTGAACCCTTGAAGCAGGCAGGGGAAATGTCCACTTGGGACCTGGGGATGTAGAGAATGTGCAGTCACAGCAGTTGATTTATTATTTTATAAAACCTGCATTCCTGCTATGAAAATATTTATGGCACACCCACTTTAAAGATTCTCTTCTTTTTTTGCTGTTTTGGTATTCAGACATGGTTAATAATCTTGTCAAAGCCATTGGCTTAACATCTGTGTTAAGCTATACACACCACTCCTGAGTGGTGCAACTGTCTAAGTGTTGGCCCTGTCATGAGATCATGAGTTCTATCCCTGGCGATGCTACAGTCATCTGTAGCCGGGAGACCAAGAGAGCACAATCGGCCTTGCTCTCTCTGGGTGGGTAGGATGGCCTCCCATCTCCCCCCCATCACTCAGCGTGATACTAGTCAGCGCAAGCGTCTGTTAGCTGACATAACAGATCTGGAGGTTGGCGCTTTCCTCCGAGCGCATTCGGCTGTCCCGTGACGTCACGTGAGCGGCAGTTCGAAAAGAAGTGGTGGCTGGTTTCACAGGTTCTCGGGGGAAGTCTGTGCTAGACTTCACCCTCCTAGCATTGGTAGTATTGTGTGATTGGGGGAGTTCTAAGTAGCGGGTGGAATTGGAAACGACTAAATTAGGGAGAAAATCGGGTAAAAAAAAAAACCCCAAAAATATGTTCACCATTAAGACATTTTACTAGTTTGACACTTAAGTATACACTTATTCCAGCCTTATACATTATTCCATATAACCTGCCCTCAATCTGTTATGCTCTTTCATATGACCTCCTATATACTGCCTTGTCTTTTGTTTGTATATTGTGCTCTTGTTGTCTGTGTTAGTGTGTTATTTATGTACTTTGAATTGTAAGCGTCTTTGGGTC